>NW_028281338.1:97500-207500 GCF_059751285.1 Brachycentrus maculatus
ATGTATTGTTAATTTTCTTTTTTTTATTTACTGAATATTTTTCAAACGTAGAAAAAACATTCAGGTTTTACATAAAAAAGATCTGTTGCACAGTTAAAATTTCAATATGAGGATTGATATTAATTTTTAATACATTTTATTATATTCTTAAACTTTAAAAACGATCTCCTGAAAAATCTTTTTTTTTATATATATGACGTTGTTGAAAGGAGTGAGCGATATATCTCGCGCATAAAGTTCTTATAACTACCATGATAGAGGAGAAAATAGAAGGGAAAAGATTAAGAGGAACACAAAGAAGAAACTACGTGGAGCAAATAAAAGAGAAGGCAGGAATAATGATAGTAAAGCGCACTAAGGCATAATTTAGTTTAATTTATTTATTTTTTACAAAAATGTTAATAAAATTAGTATATAACCACTCACCGAGATTTTTACGTCTACCGGTTTCAAGACGTACCCGTCTCTTCGTCAGGACAATCACTAACACAGCATGCAAACAATACTACCCTTCACTACCATAGCACTATTTACACACTCTATGTAAATGGTGCTATGGTGGTGAAGGGTAGTATTGTTTGCATGCTGTGTTAGTGATTGTCCTGACGAAGAGACGGGTACGTCTTGAAACCGGTAGACGTAAAAATCTCGGTGAGTGGTTATATACTAATTTTATTAACATTTTTGTTAAAAAATAAATAAGTAAAAATGACTAACCACAAAGTAAATGCTTTAAATATTAATAATATTGAGAATATTAGTTTAATTTGCTTACTTTTATTTATAATCGTCATTGATTAATTAAAGTCTCCATTTTAATGCAATGTGGCTAAATATTACCTGCCTAGTAATAAAGCGTTAGTTTATATAATATCCAGTGGTTCTAAACCGATTGCTGTATTCGTTTCTGCTCTATAATGATGATGACATTACTAATCACCGGCAATTAATATGATAGAGTATTCTTACTACAAAGCTTAAACCAGTTTTTTTTTATAATATCGCTTTGATGTTTTAAAACCATTAACGAAATTATAAATACGAATAAAACCAAGAAATTTACTATTTACTTACTTACTAAGTTAAGTCCCATATTTCCTTGTGCGGTGATAAAAGGAAAGAAAGCAAGACTAAGATAAAAGGAAATTATGGAAATGAATTATTTTTTTTTGAATTGATAAAGAATTATCGAATATACCGAGGTGAAGGATTTTATTGCACTTTATGCACAGGAATTACTTCAGCGATATTTTTGACCGGTAATTAGTGACGATCTAAATTTTTTCCTGAGCTCGAGTAGGGCCCAACTCAAGTAGCGACCTTTCTCATTCTATGATAAAAAAAAAATTAAAAAAAAACGTCTGAGTTGGTCCAAATTGTTTTACTACAGTCCACTGCTCTACCAGAGTTTTTCATGGTACTTCAAGCCGGATTATAAAAGTAAAACGATTAAAAATATAACGTATTTTTAAATGCGTTACGTTAAAAGATTTCTGAGGGCAGTAAATAATGTCTTTAGCATTCAGAATTATCCACTTAGGAATATAAATTCAGCTTGCAAAGACGCAATTTTTATTACTTAGATATATGTATACATATATTTAATTTTGTTGGCCAGATATCTTCGTTAAACCACCACTGGTTTAAAATATTGGTGTATATACAATTACGCAACTCACTGTAGTTAATGTATCCTGAATCACTGTCAGAAGCATAAAAGTTGAGCTGATCGTTAATATGGCATTATTTATCGTAAAATATGGAGCACGTTCAAGAATTAGGAGCAATTATTTTATTATATTATAATTATTATTTGAATAGTTAGTATGGTATATTTATATTTCAGCTTCAGGCATAATTTGCACTATTTCATGTTATTTAAAATTACAATAGTGACGTAATCCTTAATATTACCGAAAAATCGTAAACAGTTAATGGCGATTCCAGTGACCAAATACTATAGTTTACCCTACCTGTGGACATATCGACTGTGAATAAGTCAAATCTCTTTGAACAACATTCTAACGAGTCTATAGAAGAAGATACAAAAAATCACTTTGAAATCTTTGTAAAATGAAAAATATATATCACATGCTTTGCACAATATTATGTAAAAATTAAGAATATTTCATGATTTTTCAAAAAAGGTTGTTTTATCATCTGTTGTGGACTCTAGTCTGTCACCAGAAGTGTAAGTTATCACCATGCTTTCATGATATTATCAATCAAGTTGACACTGCATCGATTAGATGCAGTATCTGATGCACGATTGGGTGCAGATGAGAGTCAGTAGAAGACATAATACATTATAATTTTGTAAGAAGGCATGGTATACTATAATTTTGTAAAGTCAGAAAAACTTGGCATGATCAAATACTTCACATACTTGAAAGTGGACAGGTCAGAATTATATGAAAAAGACGAGAACTATTTTCAAAGACAAATAAGTGTGGTATTCTACTCTCCCTGGCTACCTGTGCGGAAAACGGTGTGATAGTTAGTTTATGTTGTCTGGTTTAAACTAATAAGTACAGCTCGTAACACGTAGGAACAATTCTGACCTTATTTTCCTGTATAAAATTTTTAATAATTACGTAGATTGCCCAGAGCTTTTATCACTCATCAATTTTAGAGTCCCGGGAGCACAGACCTGAATTTTTATTTCTTTAAAATCCCTAAAACGCGCACCAAGTCCTACCAAAATTCATTTTTAAATCGAGCCTGCGATATGTGCAATGTAATGCTTAATGAAATAGACATTAATAACGTTCCTTCAATACGTTTAAAAGAAATATTGTTGATGTCTATTTGACTAGTTGATAAAGAAAATATCTATCATTTGATAAAAACATGTAATGTAAGTTTATTATATAGTTATACTTTTATGTACGTACATGACAATTAATTTTTATTATTAGATAACTTAAGTGAAAACCTTTTATTGGAATGTTATTTTTAAAATTTTATTTTATTAGTTTATTTTTGTTAAATATTCTTTTGGTTTTCCAATTAAAAAGAATAATGATAATAGTTGATAATTTTTTGCATAGTGTACTCGTACATTGCGTTTAATAATATTTTTTCCCTATAAATAATAAATAATAGTGCATAAAGCGTAATTTTCGTAAAAATACTACCTCAAGGGCGCTTACACATACGTGAATTATAATATGAACATAATTCCATGTATTGTACATCAAGTTTGATATTTTCGTCAGATTTAAACTATTGGCAAAAGGCCTAGACTTGTAGACACCTAGAAAATCGTATTAATAATACCGTGTGTTTACGCAATATGTAAATATATACATACGTATTCTACAGGTTGAGCTGAAATAATTGGTGATTTTCTTGCTCCGTTTTGCGCTCTTTGATCATATTCAACACCTTTACATAAAATAAACAAATATTTTGTAAAACACCAAACCTTATTCGGTCATCCAACACACCAGGCTATAAGGCAATACTCGCAATAATAAAACTCGGTCAGCTTCCGGTAACGCATAGAGCCGGTCGTCGGCCACGCTTTTTTTTTAATACAAAATGTTTTTGTTTTTTAGATTATGTATTGAAAAAAATATATATTATATAACGAATACTGGGCCTTACATCGCAATTTGATTTTTTCCAAATTCAGGTAACATTTTACGTAATTGATTTTTTTAACACACTGTTTTTGCATTAATAAGTTTTTCTTAGTAAAATAACTATATGTATTATAAAAACAAATAATTATTGAAAGGTAAGGAGTAAAAAAATAAATTAAAATATTTTTACTATTTAAGTACGATCCGCCTCCGTAGTGTAATGGTCAGCACGCTCGGCTACCGTTCTGGAGGTCCCGGGTTCGATTCCTAAGGGGGGTAAAATAAATATAAGTGATTTTTTCACTGTCATATTTATTCAATATTACCCTGGACTGGTACCTGAAGCGGAGGGCTGATCACCTTTCCTTCATGTGTAAACGATCAAGATAACACTGCGTTTATATGACGCAGTGCCCTATGCACCATTGGGGTGCGGATAAGGGTTTAATTATTATTATTATTAAGTACATATATTCTAAAAACAAAAATATTCAAAAAAAAATCGGGCATGGAGAGATGTATTACCTCTTCGGCGGTCGGCTGGTGAATGAGTGTTTTTGCCTAGAATTTTCACTCATGAATTACATGAAATTATAGTAACTTTAAAAATAAAGAGTAAATCCACTCACGAGTAGGCATTGGCTATAAAACTTTAAAAAATGAAGCCTGCGTAGGGTCATGAAAAACGGTGTTGCATAAGCCGTAACTTGATTTCAGAGTTACTTGGAAGTTATGTAATTAAAATAATAATAATAATAATAATAATTCGGTGAATGAATTCTGTGTTTGCGAATAACCCCTTAAAAACCGCGCATTGATGAAAGCTGTAAATACATCCAGCAAAATACGCCACCCGGTGTCTAAAAGGCGTGTCGCGATAAAATGAGATTTAAATAACGACACAGAGGGCATTGCCTTGTAGAATTTTTGTCTGATTGTGGCCATCTGTATAACTATGTTTACAATATATATTATGCATTGTGTACTAAGTACGTACCTACATGTAAGTAGGTACATGCCAGTAGCTATGCCATTATAAGTGCTACTCACATAATGTACATAGGTAGGTCAAATATTTGAAGAAGTGGTTGGAGTCAACGCATACATACTCTTTTCATTGATACCTATTTCAAAGTTGTATTTATCTAATAAATATGAGTTTTCTAAGAAACTTCCGTTATTATTCATGTATATCAAAGCTAGAATTATAATTCTAATACTGTATTTTTATGACAGTTGTTTCGCATTATAAAACGGTGATTTTTATCCATTTATCGTAACATTACAATTCCATAATAAAAGTACGCTTGAAATATTCAAAACTTTTGAACCGGTATCCTCGATTTATCAAATGACCGTATTTTAAATAATACTTCGTTCATGGATAGTTGATTGTTTTTTTATTATTTTCTATTATTTATTTATATGACAACAATTAATTTATTATCGTATTGCAAAAACCTTCATAAAAAATAATTTGTCGATTACATACTTTTCATTGACTGTGAATATCAATTTCAAAGCAGCTTTTTTTAAATGTGTATTTTTTTCTTAAATCAAGAATTCGTGAAGGCTGTCTTTTGGAGGCTCGTCTGCAGATAAGATAAGAAAGGTCTAGAATGTAGATATATGGTAAATACATCACTCATTCGTACCAGTAAAAATCAATGTTTCTAAAATTAATTTTGTAATGGATCTTTGTCAGACTGGAGGATTATCTAATTTAACATACTCAACCTATAAGGGATTGTATAAGACTCGTTTTGTGTTTACAACAACCAATATAATTAATATTTTCATTCATCATTTTCTTTTAGAAAATTCGCATTCGAAAAAACGTTATTTTCGTAAGTTGGCAATGAATAACGTCACAGAAACGATGGAGTTATTTTAATATTGGTAACATTGCTAAATTATTGGCGGCTCTATTTGTTGATGTCTACGGTCCACCCTCCCACCCCCCTCCCCTCATATTTGTATAACACAAATGGTAGTGTAGTGGTAAACAAACAATACACACTACTACTACTACTACATAGACACTAAACCATAGGCACTAAACCATAGACAATAAACCATAGACATAAACCATATGACGTCATAAAACGTTCGATGGCGAAAATTTGATGACGTATGCGAACGCACGTTTTTCCTTTTATTAAAATATCTAAAGTTTAAACCTTCATATATTCCTTATTTCTCTACAGATTTCAAAAAGAATGCTACCGATAGTCTTGTGATTTTTCATATTAATTTACTAGCCAATAATCACACATCGTGATATTTATCCATTGGGGGAAATTGAAGTGCGATACGTGTTATGCAGTCGATCGTTTACACAACTATGCCTATGTTCGTTCGTTTCGATTTGATTAAAATTATTTTGGTGATTAGTCACACACATGATTACCAAGTCACCTTATCATGGACATGATGATCTAGAAAATTACAGTCAGAGACAGCCGTGTTGAAATTCTTAATACATGTAAAAAAATAACTAAAAAATACTAAAATCAAACGAAAAACAGTGCATACATAGCCTTACTGATGTCAATATGTATTATAGATGAAAACGGGATACAGAACTTGCGATCTATCAGTGGCTGGCTAAAGTGATGTACCACTTGCCTAAGGTTCACCAACTCCAAATTATTGAACATAAATATTGCCATCCTAAAATATTATTACGGAGTTCCATTGAATTAATCAGGCACTTTTATTATTTGTCGCAACTTGATTTTCTAACACAGAACGCCTTCATTAGTTTAAAAAAAAAACAACAGAAATTTAAATTGAACATAAAATAACATCGCAATATTTGATTTGTACTGAACAAGATATACTCGAGGAATTTATTTTCATCTCCCTACCCTTGGCCCGTTCAGGACATAACACACGTATGTAATTCTTACCTATCTCATGTCTGTGGGCTTGGTATTTAAAATATTCCAAACTGCGAGTTATGCAAATAGAGGCCAACGACGGATTTGTATTCAGTAAATACTGTTTATGTTAATATCAATGCAAACTGTGAAATATATTACGTACATTGATTGAATGAAGGACTTTGATTATGTCGCTACGAAATAACTCAATGATTTATGGTGCATAATTAGTATTTAATTATTTTAATCGAAGTACCAGACAGCTGCTCGGTGCCAAAACTCGAACGGTTACTGACAAAAAGGGGTTCAAGCGACATTTTGATGTTTTATAGAATAACAAATGCGGGTGTTAAAACAATGTTCATGGTCTATGCGAAGCTACATTAAACTTTTATCAGTATATATTACTGCCATTCACTTATTTTAATTGAATTTCGTAATTTTATAAGAATCAAATAAATATAATAGCATGCTTAATTTATTTTCATAATCCGTCACTGAAACTAATATGGTTTTGACCCCTTCACAAAAATGTTTTTTTTCGTATTAAAAAAAATTATTTCATAACATTTTGAGTGTGTCCAATACTTGTTCACAAATCTGGATTATCTCCAATGAGGAGTAATTTTATAAACCAGCATATGACGGTCGTGGGTTCTGTAAATGCCCAGACTTCCATATTTTTCTTCATCTATGTTGAGATGTCAATAAAATAGTATAAAACATTTAAATTGAACACTATTTTTTAGATTTTAAATTAACGTTTTACTTTGTAAATACCACTATTTCTTTAAATCTACTGTGACACGTGTTTCGATGCATTCCGCATCATTTTCAAACACCGTTCAAAATTTCAAATACGGTGTTTGAAAATGATGCGGAATGCATCGAAACACGTGTCACAGTAGATTGAAAGAAATAGTGGTATTTACTAAGTAAAACATAAATTAAAAATGGAAAGATTTTACCACAAAGTGACTGCCGAATCAATTAATGAAACTATTTTATAGCTTGCAGGCTTAAATGAAAAAGAAATCAAAGATCACAAATCCGATGAATAAAATCAGCATAAAAAATAACAAAAAATCTTATTTTCACTGTCATATCTACTAAATAGTTTTCTTATTAAGATAATATTAACAGTGAAATTGTTGTTAAGATTTAATGATTTCATTCGGCAGTCACTTCGCGGTAAAATCTATTAATTTTTTATTTAAATGAAACCAAGTAAATACCACTATTTATTTAAATCTATTGTGACACGTGTTTCGATGCATTCGGCATCACCATTAAACACCGCGTTACCATAGATTTAAAGAAGAAGTGGTATTGAAAATTAAAAAAAAAAAAAAATGAATTTGATTGATTAATTGCATTTCGTTTGATTAACCCATTCGTGTTCAAATATGTAAGTGTGATTTAAACATTACAATATATTTTTAAAAAATTAAATAAAACTATTTAATTTGACAGGCGAACGATCTCTTCAATTGAAACGAAGTACAGCAAAAACTCTTTGCTTCGTCACTTTTATCACGAGAAATACTAAATACATGGGTACATAACTTCTTCAGACTTGAAATCGTGATCAAGTTGAATACCAAGCACCTAATGATGATTTCTTTATTGAAAAAACACGGAGCACAGCTGACTCGTATCACGAAATGGCATTTTCATGTAAAAATACTTAATAACTTAAACCATCACGGAAATGATTAATAATTTTCCTACATCTCTTATAAGATCTTAAGTGCTCCACAAATAGGGTGACCATGTCTGCTATCTCGCAATTTAAATTTATAAGTGGCTATATATTTCTTATCTAATAAAAATTGATAGTATGTAAACAGAATTTGATAAAATCTAAGATTGATTCGTAGTCTACGTGTTTAATTTAATTTTTTGTTTCCAGTTGTGCTCCCGTGGAAAGCAGTCAGTTTCTAGGTTCGAACCCACCATACCATAACTTGAATCTTATTTTCAATAACGGTTTGCTTAGGTCTACGAAAAAATGTATGAAATTGAAATTTAAAAAATATATATATTATTTTACTTGGGAATATAACAGATCCGTTGCATCAAGTTATACACATATCCGAGTATTACAAAACAAGTAAATTTACCGTTCCATTATTACTTATTATCAAGTTCCTAGTTAAATGTCCGCCTCCGTAGTGTAATGGTCAGCATGCCTGACTACCGTTCTGGAGGACCCGGGTTCATATCTCAGGGGGGGTTAAATAAATATAAGCGATTTTTTCCCTCTAATATTTATTCGAAATTACCCTGGACTGGTATCTGAAGCGGAAGGCCGATCACCTTTCCTTCAAGTGTTCGATCGAGATAACACTGCATTTATATGATGCAGTGCCCTATGCACCATTGGGGTGCGGATAAGGGTTTGAAGAAGAAGAAGTTAAATAAACCCTACAAAATAAACACCGGCTGAATAAAACTTTTTTTTATCATTTTCTTTGTTTTTATAAAGAAATGTTTTTCATAATGTTTTTATAAGGAAATGTTGAATTCAAAAATTTTCACGACTCTCATATCGATCAAAGCATTAATGACATCGTGTATACAAAAATATCAAAGAATGTGGGTTACGATAGTTATTCCTCTTCCCCATTCTTTTTGTCAAGTGACAAAAAGCAGAAAAAAATCATGACTGAAACGATGTATGTGTTGTATAAAATAGTTAACTTGAATTCCGTTGGCGATGGTTTATTTTTAATAATTTTCATTCGCAGACTTCCCTTATCGGAAAACAGGATTTTATCATGTTAATAAATAATATCTTATTCCGAATGAATCAAATCAAACGTCTGATAGTACACTTTTTATAGGTTTCGTGCATTCGGAAATCGAATTCAGACAACTGACGTAGGCTATCAAGTCGGACAGCATGATTTATACGATTTCGAACAAGCTTTACAGTTTTACTTATTGTATAACGAAGAAGGAATCCCTTAAGGTTCTTTTATTTTAATATTTTTAATGGCTTGTTCGGATGAGTTAGAAAAAAGTTTGAAGCCTTCATTCATTACGCCTGACGTAAATAAGAAGCGGTAAAATATGAACATACATATATTTAGTAACCTACATATGTAGTAGGTATTTACGATGCGAGGCCACATAAAATCTCAGTACTTCCAAGGAAAACACATTTATCGTGACATAAAGCTTAGCTAGCAGCATTAGCTTTATGAGTCTTCTATATGTGCGACATTAAAGCCGTGAAAAAATGAACAAAGGCACTCAAAATATCATTTATCACCGGAAAATCCTACTCACAAAGACTGAAAGGACGGGAGAAAGTAAATAGATAAGAGTGTCGGGCTTCGATGCCTCTCGCACGTCGCTGCGGGAGTAGTGCGGGCGGGAAGGAGCGCGGGAGATACCTAGTGGGTAGGTACTCCAGTCTGCGGGTAGGTACCTCGGACAGCGATGGCTGCCATCAGCTGGGCATGCGCTCGAGCGCAGCCGCCATGCAACTTACCCCCCGCCCCCGCCATCTGGATGCACCGGGTCGAAAGGGGAGTTTCACCAAAACACAATTTATGTATAAAAACAATAACGATTTATTATCAATAATTACTATAAACATTAGTTAAGCGTATGTTTTCTATGACTAGTCTGTACATATACATTTATAAATGGTTCTTTTCGTATGTATCTAAGCAATGTACAAATCTATAAACAAAAGTACCTATCACGACGTCGTTTAGTCGGTTTAAATACAGTCGATTATTATCGTAAAGTCGATTATTTATTTATTAATTCTAAAATTACGGTTATATACTTTATTTATATATACGAAGCGTGCGTGGCGTGTCAACTCTCTTTGGTCTAGCGGTCGATCGAATAGACACTACACTATTTTTGGAATAGAAACACTATCACGCCGGAGCTCGGAGCTAGACGGGGGCCGAGTCCGGCGGGCGGCGCGAGGCGCGAGGCGGTCAGACGGCCTCGTAGCGCGGCAGCGCCGGCTGCAGGTGCGGCAGCGGCTCCCGCCAGCTCCAGGCCGCCAGCGCCTGGCACGTGTAGGGCTCCGGGGGCTGCGCGGGCGCGGGTCGCCGGTACGCCTCCCACGAGGCGGCGTACGGCGCGGCCCTGCGCTCCCGCTCCCGCTCGCGCTTGCCGCGCACGGCGGGCAGGTTGTTCTCGAACGGCCTCCGCCGCTGCCGCTCCAGGTTGCGGAAGTGGCACGGGTGGATCATGAGCAGCGGCTCTATCTTCACGCCCTGCGGGGGCTTGGCACATTCGGGCAGCTCGTACTCCACGCTGCAGTCCACGTGCAGCGGCACCGTGTAGTCCGTGGCCGCGGTGCTGCCGTGGTGCAGGGGCGCAGCCGCCGGTGCTACCGCGTAGCGCGACATCGTTCTATGTACTAAACGCACGACGCACGACGCACTCGACTTATCACTAAATGAGTATTATTTACAAATCAGTCTCTCGGTGATATTGTTAAAAAGATGTATAAAAATAATGTTGGCGTGCGCAGCCGAGAAAGAACCGCTCGGCTGCGATGTCTGCGATGGACTGGCGCGCTCGGCCCCCCGAACCCCTCTCGATCACATGGGACTTGTCTAGTCTAGTGATTATTATAAAATGAACTAACGCCATCTCTTGTTCAGAACGAAAAGTATTAACCGTTTTCACTCGCCATACTAAAAACATATTTTTTTCGTTTATATTAAAAAATATAGATGGTAATAATGTATATGAAATCATATTTACAATTTTAAAAAAATGTTATAATGCTTATTGATGTTGTGTAGCTGTATCAACTCTTTTATGACACATCCTTTATATTTATTTGAAAAAAGCTTTTTTATAAATAAAAAAATGTAAATAGTCCCTAATCCCTCAGACTAATGTGTGGCAAAACGATGTTTGATAGATGTTCGAATGATGAAATAAGGAAAGAATGTAAGGCTGAGATAAGCATTATCGATAAAATTAAGAAAGGTGTGTTGAGATGGTTTGGACATGTGGAGCGTATGAGTGAAGAAAGAACGGTCAAACAAATTTATGGAGCGAATGTAGTTGGAAAAAGAAGCAGAGGACGACCGAGGAAAGCTTGGTACAATCAGGTATGTCAAATTCTTGAAAGCGGCCGGGTCAGGAGTCGTAATAATCGTCGGGTATGTATGAGGAGATGCATGAATGTAGAAGAGGCAAAGAATGTTTGCAAAGACAGAGTGGTGTGGCGTTCGATTCTCTCTGTCTACCCCTGCGGGGAAGCGGCGTGATGGTTAATTAGTTAGTTAGTTAATAGTCCCTAATCGATAAACCTTTTTTTACACATTTTGTTTAAGGATAAAATTATTTATACTGACACCATTTTGCTGTTACTTATGATGTCTATAATTGAAAAAGAATTAATAAATAAATATTGTAAAAGAATTCAAACATTTTTAATTAATTAACTTTTATCACTTCAATGAAATAAAACAAATTATAGAAATAAAAAAATACATTTTCGAAACTTTTGGAAAATGTACCTACAAGAACAAGTACTCGACTAATTTTTTATTGCCATACAAAAAAACCTATCTACATGGCTAGATATTAATGAAGCATACAGCTAAAATAACTCAGTGAAACAATATGACATAACCCGATATAACCTAAAATTATATTTTGTGTTAAAATCACCGAGGCTGCCGGTGTGAAGCTTCTGTTTCTGTTTTTGAAAGAATACTAAAATTGAACATTTTGATTACATTATTTTCTTTAAGTAATGACATCTTACTTTTATTTAGACGTAACACTGTTAGTATTTAAAAATGGAATATGATTTATTTTATTGCATTTAAAATTTCTTTCCCTCGTTTCTCGGTGATCGACTGTTTCTTTTTTTCATAGATTTGTAATGTTTTTGTTTTTATTATTTTTTGTTGTTGTAGGGAATTGAATTTGCCGGAAGATATAAATATAACTCCTGTGGGTTTCAAGAAACATATTCTGCTCTCCCTAGAAAGTTTGTTTGGTGAATTGACTTCGAGCATTGATGTCGACGTCTTAAAATATATTCCGTTAACACATAGAGCAATCTTAAGAGTGCCAAGCGAATATTACGTCAAATTACACAGTGCATTGACATTAAACGGTATTTACGAAGGAATTGAGTGCGCTTACAGAATTCATAAGACCTCTCCTTGCCTCCTGGGACTAATAGGCGACAGTCGGTCATACGAACACTAAGGTGGGTTTCTTGTTGAAGAGGTATCAAAATGTTAATCTTAAAAATAAGCAGTTCAAATGTATCAATGCACATGACAACAGTGCCATAGAACGGGGCTACTTGAACTTTGATGTGTTACTTGAGCCCAGTACAAAAAAGATTTAAATCTGTATTTGGTCTACAATAGTGAATGTATCGTGACAATATGTCAGGGAAACAATGAATCATGTTGATACGTTCATTATTGTATCCCAAATACATCTAATTTTTTTTTGTATTGGGCTCAAGTAACACATCAAAGTTCAAGTAGCCCCGTTCTACGCTACCAAAAGTTCCAATGTTTTGCATGCTTGATTTTACATGTAGTTTGTATATTAATTTGTTAGCGTGTTTGGCTGCCGTGCTGGAGGTCCAGGGTTCGATTCCCAGGGAGGGGGGTAAAAATAAATATTAGTGATTTTACACTCTTATATTTATTTAATATTACCCTGAACTGGTCCCTGAAGCCTAGGAGTGATTTCCTCGCCTTAATGTAAGTAACGATCAAGAAAACACTGCATTATTATGTTGCAGTGCCCTATGCACCATTGGGTGCGAATAAGGGTTAGAATGTGATTTATATTTATAGCACTAACTTTGTGATTTACATACATTTTATCATTTAAATGTAACTTTGTCTTAAAATCACTATAAATATTTAGTATAAGTATTAATCAGTCTTGATAAAGAAGTGGTTAGCTTTGAAAGCGGTAGACATTAAAATTAAGTTATAATAAAATAAAAAACCGACTAAGTGTATGATAGATGTTTTAATGATGAACTAAGGAAATAATGTGAGGCTAAGATAAGCATTATCGATAATAATATGAAAGATTTGTTGAAATTGTTTGGATATGTGGAACAAATGAGTAAGGAAATAATAGTAAAACAAATATGTGAGGTGAATATGCCTGGAAATAGAAGCAGACGAAGACTTGGCTAAGAGTACTTGAAATTCTTGAAAGTGTACTGCTCAGAAGTCATACAAATCAGCCAATATGTATTACAAGATGCTTGAATTTCCTACTTTGTGAAAAAAACTGTGCTGTCTAAAATAAAGACTGACCGAAGCATTTCGTCGTAATGTAACACGTTACGATACTAGGATTCAGGCAGTCAGTACAGCGAGCCGAGCGCTCCATCCATAGATTCAGATGCTCGGTGATGTTCGCCGCGAGCGATGTTACGACGTTATGTTACGACGAAATGCTCCGGTTAGTCTCCACCTTTAAACCGTTGTTTTTGTTTTACAGATTCCGTAACAGTACAAATTTTATCAACAATATGTCTGTCCGATTACGCCTTGGACCTGAAGAGAAAGATTTGGTAATTTTCGCTACAAAGGAAGATCACGCGATACCGAGTACAGTATCACTTCCTGAGCCTGAACCGTCGCCTGGACTGATCCTTGCCAATGGGGACATCAATTGGAACTGCCCCTGTCTCGGAGGAATGGCAACTGGTCCTTGTGGAGTTCCCTTTAGAGAAGCCTTTTCCTGCTTTCACTACAGGTATTGTTTGATCAGTTTCTGCAAAATCTCATATTAATGGGGGTATTCTCACAGAATATGGGGGTACCTTGACTCCTCCATTATGCCGTTTTTTAACATTGTCTTTTTTGTTGTTGATAAATCGCTCACTCCTTTCAACAACGTCATAAATCAAAAAAACTTCAACGTCATAAATCAAAAGATGTATAATAAAATGTATTAAAAATAAATATCAAGCCACTTATTGAACTTTTTCTATGCAACAGATCTTTTTAGGTAAAACCTGAAGAGTTTTCTCCATTTGAAAAATATTTACTATATTTGAAAAAAAAAAACAATTAAACAATACCTTTTCTTCAAAATGCAAAAACAACACTTTTTACCCTGTAGCGGGTAAATATTAAGTTAAAAATACGCCGCTTTTGCTGGGATACAGTACATTTTATGGGCATTCCGAAAACGTGCTTTACTGGAAATTGACGATTTTTGATATATGACGTGGTTGAAAAGAGTGAGCGAAATGTCCTTCCATTTCCACTCTGACCTACTGATCATTTTCATTTTGTCGCATATTTTGGTTCCACTGCAAATTTAAAAATTGTATTTTCTGCTTTTTAAGCAATCCATACATTTTCAACTGTACTATTTGTAACTTAAAATAACCACTTTATTGGAGTCATTAGTTATTGAATTATAATAAAGTAATGCTTTTATTTTCCATCAACCTAAATAAAAGTGATCTAAATTCAATTCATGCCTGCCTCCGTAGTGTAATGGTCAGCACGCTCGGCTACCGTTCTGGAGGTCCTGGGTTCGATTCCCAGGGGGGTCAAATAAATATAAGTGATTTTTTCACCCTAATATTTATTCTCTATTACCCTGGACTGGTACCTGAAGCGGAGGGCTGATCACCTTTCCTTCATGTGTGAACAATCAAGATAACACTGCGTTTGTATGATGCAGTGCCCTGAGCTCCATTGGGGTGCGGATAAGGGTTTGAATGAAAAAAATGAAATTCAATTCATGATTGCAAACAATAAATTAATAAAGGCAAATCAATAATAAATTTATGGCAATAGTTGACTTTTTGGGTAAAAATCATTTATTAGGTATTGCTATCGTATTGGATGATAAATATGTTATTTCATGCTATCAATTCAAATTCTAAATCAATATTGAAGGAAACAAATTTCAGAAGAAAAACTTTGTTAAAAGAAATGTGTTCACTATAATGTTCAAACCCAAAATATCTAACGAATATCCATAAAGTCTATGTTTAAGAATATTCGTTATTGTGAGAACTCAGCTAAATAAAAGTTCTCTATAAGGAAGTTCATCTGTAATTATATGTTACTGTATGAGACATCTTTGTCTGCACAAGACTGTAAAAAACTGCACTAGAATTGGTCTCTTTTCCGGCGTGAGAAGTCCCGATGGAAGCAGTGTTGTAAGGAGCGCTTGATTCAAATAAGTTTGAGATCGAAGTGTAGAACAGGTGTGGTGATGCAAATAAAACTACAAAATATTATTCAGAAGTATTCGCCACTTGAGACTGGTGCTTGGCGGTATCTTTATTGTTCTTTGGATTTTTTCCTTGGAGACTAGTACTGGGCTAGTTCCTTAGTGCTTCGTTTATTGACGACTGTTCGTATATTTAATCAGTCTACCCATTGAGACCCGTATATATCTGCCGAAAGCCGTTCCCCCACCCTAACCTTTCCGTACCGCGACTAATACGAAATACAAGCGACAGCGGTCTCAAGCAGTCAATGGGCAAAGAACTCCTTTGCCAGATCATACTACAGTACTGGCGGACTTTTTCGTAATACAATTTTTTCTGTTGCACATTTATAAATTCAATATTATGTTACATTATATTATTTCAATTGTGGTCTAAGGTAGCTAACTCCGACAGCGATATTGTTTCTTTATTGAGGGGGGATTTTTATATTCTAATAATTTCTATTTTATTCCATATAAAATACACTTTAAGGAGTGATTTTTAAATTTACGCTCAAAGGAAATTTCCAAATATCTATGAGCAAATAAAAACTTCTTAGCACACTAGGTATGTCTGTAGTTTAGAGAGACACTAACCCTCGTATAGCTCGGAGCTCGATGCTTGCAATTAAGTGGTAAGCGTGGAGGAAGCGATAAGGTGTTTTTGTCATAAATTTTATGACAACGCGCCCGCTGGAAGGTTAATTATATCAGACATGTATATTCATACGTATATATTTATAATGTTATCCATGCATAATGACGTCGCCAACAGTTACATTTATAATATCTCTATTGCAGTGAGGCCGAACCGAAAGGGAGTGACTGCTACGAGGCGTTCAGTTCAATGCAAGAGTGCATGGCCCAGTACCCGACTCTCTACAATAAGGATGCTACAGGCGATGATGAGGACCCAATGAAATTTGAAGATATTGAAGAAACAGATAAACTATCCAAGACATCCGATCCAGACTCTCCAAATATTGATAGTGTAGAGCATAAAGACAAATCCTGAAATGTTGCCATCATCTCACTACTTGGGAATTGCTAAGAACTTTTCCCTTAGTATTCCGATCCAAAGTATTTATGGAACAACTGTTTAGAAAGCGATTGAATGTTGTTTTCAACTGTGAAACTAAAATAGAAACTTTTGTAAACTGATCCTGTCACAAATCTAAGACAAGACAATTTATTAGGTGAAACTTTTCCTGAATGTGTCGAAGTAGTGTTTTGTTATTTTTGTCTCTTTTACTTCAGGGAATAAAGACATTATAAATACTATTTTTATTTATTTTAATTCCAACTCTTTACTCTCTCATCCTTAATAAAATAAATTATTATGCCAAATAAAATAATTATCCGACAATAATAACAAATGTATATTTCAATAAACAAAATTCACTTCAATTCAGTATTTGGGCAAATTGAATTGTGTGCCTTGTAAAAATTACTTATTTGTTACAAGACAGATGTGAAAAATACATCATAAAAGCCCAGACCAATTGAAAATAAATCTTTCTTGAATTTTCTTTACAATTGGCGGAAATCAAACCTGCAACGCTAGTTTCGCAGTCGAGCATCTACAAACTGCGCCTGTCAAAGTGTGCAATGTGTTTTCACCATATTTTTACAGATTACATCATGGTCTAAAAATAATATCAATGTTCCACTACAGAAGTAATGTAAATATAGGCTGTACCATACTTTTTTTAAATTTTATTGATTAATTTTACTAAATGGGTATTATTTATATGCGTAAATTTATTCAATGATAAGATTAGAACGTAAAATTGGAACTGTTTTGTAATATGATTATTTGACAACCTTTCAATTAGTTCTCTGATAACTTATCAACAATAATTGCATTATGATAACTAAACCATTAAGATTATGTGTGTATGTAATACATTACAGTAGGTAATGTAAGTTCATTAACTTAATGCAAAATAAATGGACACCTATTTATGATATACAAATATGGCATATCGCTCACTCCTTTCAAGAACGTCATAAATCAAAAAACTTGATTTTTCAGGAGAGCGTTTTAAGGTTTAAAAAATATAATACATTGTGTTAAAAAATATATCAAGCCACTTACTGAACTTTTTACTGTGCAACAGATCTTTTTAGATAAAACCTGAAGGTTTTTTCTCATTTCATTTGAAAAATATTTAGTATATTTCAAAAAATAATTAATCAAAACCTTTTCTTCAAAATGCAAAAACAACACTTTCTGCCCTGTAGCGGGTAAATATTAAGTTAAAAATATGCTTCTTTTGCTGGGATATAGAACATTTTGTGGGCATTCCGAAAACACGAACAACTGAAAATTGACGATTTTTGATTTATGACGTTCTTGAAAGGAGAGAGCGATATGTGTTATTTTACGTGTCAAAAAAATTAAAGCTCATTCAGATTCGGTTATAATGTGCATACATATAAAATCTTCTAGATTAAAATGTGTTTATTAACTAAATGTGAATTACTTTAAGGACCTTGTGATTGCTGCAAACACAAGATCCCCAAAGTAATTCACATTATTTTGAAAAACTTACGTATGTTGCAGTCGAATACATGCATGTTTTTATGTAAAACTGGACAGGCATTTTTAGCTGTGACAGGTAAAAACATGCTTTTCTTGAAAAACAGCTTATTTGACCCCAATGGCTACGCCATCTGTTAAACGTAAAAGCAGCACACTTAATACTTAACATTGCTCATGACGGACAGTGCACTTCTTGAGAACTTCTGTCACTTTGTTATTTTAATTTTTTTTTTATATTTTCATTATCTGCACAAGCATAGTCAAATAAAAGATATTAGAAATAGGTTTATGGTTTCTCTTTTCATTCATTTTATTTAACCAGACTGAACCACAGCACCTTGCGTATAAAAAAATATATGTATTTCTCTATGTAAATCAGGCTGCTAGGAATGGAATGAATTAATGATAAATGAAGAGTTTTAACTCTATATTTTATTAATGAAGAGAAAGAGAGATAAACAAACCTATATTTCTTAAATAGAAGAATCTCAAAAGGATTTAACAGAGAAAAAAGTAATATCTACTTCCTTGATTATTTGGATCTGTTATTTGAATTCAATCTTGGTGTGAATTGATATTTTTATCATAAAGAAGTAATCCGAATGTAAATGATTGATATATTCATTCAATTAGTACGATAAAGGATTTATTTTTACTTATTTAAATCAAATTCTGTTTTAGATATCATCTTTATTTTTAAAATCTAGCGAAGATTCGCACCTCGTACTATAAAATAAAAGTAAAATTTATACCAGTTGATACAATTTTCCAATAGAGGTCTCTTTAAACCGGTCTGAAATTAACACACGATCGTTTATTACCGACGACGGGCCATTACGTATCGCATGCTTGCGCGTATAAAAATGTTTTTAGTGAATTGTGATCAAAACAAAATAAAGTTTTTGTGACATTAACAAAAAAAACATCGTGGTTTGCTAAAAGATATGTGATACTTTCCTTGGCAGTGTTCTAAGATTGTATTCATATCTTGTTGTGATTATACGAAGTGTCAAAATTTACTCAAATCCGATATGCCTGGTAAGCCTCCAAAGGAAAAGAGAAGGTAAGCAAAGACAGCCCGTATTAATTAGTAATTAACTTGTTAACTATACAAAATCATTGCAAACTGTTTTATAGTTTGTTTACTTGCATTCTCGGGGTTATCAATGGTGACTTAGTTTTGTTAGGTTGCTATTCTGATTATAACATTTCTCAGTCCTTGAGCTTTCACTCGCGTGACTTTCACGCAACTTATTTAATACAATATTCAGTATTGTTATCTTATTTAAAGACATTAAAAAAGACATTTATTTTCTTAAATACGTTACTTTTTTTGATACCTTGATAACGTTGACGGACGTCTGTAAAATTTCAACACCGTGACCTATTATATATTTTATTATCCTATATTATCAGTTAGAGATACGCACTTTTCTCATTAATTAGGAATTATGGAATTTCGTGAAATGGACATCTCTAACAACTAGTTCCGAATTAATAAAGCTTGATATAAAATTATATAGACCACTCCATGCACCTAATTACTTTGTTTTACAAATGCCCTCTATAGATTGTTTTGATATTCAGCAATTTCTTTCATCCATGATGTGTCAGCTGTCAGTTGAGATACGTTATCAATTTATGAAATTATAAAATCACTTCCCTTTTGTAAATCCCTTATAAATACTAGAATATGATTTAATCTCATTTCATAATTTACTAAAATTTTGTGTCATCATTTAACCTCAAAATAACTGTAAAGCAGTTCTCATAGAGGTCGAAATCAAAATCAAATGTATAACTTTTATTTTTTCGTGAAAAATGGCGTAAATAGTGGAAAAAAATATCACCTCAAGTAAATTCATTAATGAAGAAAAAAACGTGAATTTAAATTTTTCATTTTTTGAGCTTACAAGTAATATACAATATCTTAAAAATAGTCATACATATCCCAAATCATAATAAAATATTAATTGGAATAAAATAATTTGGAATAAAATATTTTATTCCAAACTCAGTTTATAAAAAAAATATTTTACAATATCTATGCACAGTTAGATGTTATCAATATCTAACGGTGCATAGCTCACTATGCTGAAAAATAGGAATCAACGTGTCACAAAGTAAGGAAGCGAACCTTGGACTCCAGAACCGAGGTCCGTTTTACTACTAGACCACAACTTAACTCAAATATACTACGGGAAAACAATTTATTTATCTGAAACTGATAGAAATGTGACATATTTTGGGAATTTTCCTTGTTATAAAATAAATATGCAAACAAAAAATATTATTTTATTGAAAGTTTATTTTAGATGAGCAAGTGTTCAAATCCTTAAAATTTCCATTTAAATGTAAAATATTGTCATAAATTGGTATTTTAAAACCTCCATTTAATGTAAATTTTGGACAGTAAAAATATTTTATTAATATTGTTTATGGATCTAAAGATCATTAAATGTCCAGATGTCGACAGCATATCACTTTGAAGCGAGTATATGAATTAGAACTACAAGCATAAAAATATTTTTTGCTTGTAAGGGTTTTTCTTCAGTTGAATGTGTGTAAAGTATTTATATTTATAATCATTGAATGATGATGCATTTGAAAGTTGTGAACTAATTTTTATCAAGAGTTCAAAGTGTTATCTTCCATAAATTTGGATAGCCATTCATCTAAAACTAACTAACTAACCATCACGCCGCTTCTCCGCAGGGGTAGGCAGAGAGAATAGAGCGCCACACCACTCTGTCCTTGCAAACATTCTTCGCCTCTTCCACGTTCATGCATCTCTTCATACATACCCGCCGATTGTTACGACTCCTAACCTAACCACTTTCAAGTATTTGGCATACCTGATCGTGCCATGTTTTTCTCAGTCTTCCTCTGCTTCTTTCCCCGCTAACATTCGCCTCATAAATTTGTTTTACCGTTCTTTCCTCACTCATTCGTTCTACATGTCCAAACCATCTCAACACACCTTTCTTAATTTTATCGATAATGCTTATCTCAGCTTTGCATTCCTTCCTTATTTCACTATTCGTACATCTATCATACATCGTTTTGTCGCACATTCTTCTGAGAGATCGCATTTGGCCATTCATCTAATTATTTTATTTTAATAAAAATTTGTCATTTATAAATATTTTCCTTATAGAGTCTAATTTTAATAACAATAACGAATAACACTGCCGTACAGAGCCTGAGATGCAGTTAGAGGATTTAATAAGTATTTGGGAGAGGAACACGAGGGCCTCTACAAATAAATATATGGCAATGATATTGGCGTCAATTTATATGATTTTGCTTTCTACCGTTCTGTTAGAATGCGAAAAAGAAGATTGCTAATTATTTATTTCTCAATCTCTTTCCAATCTTCTCATGAAAACCTTTACATGCCGTACAGCGCTTTGGGGTTTAGTTTGTTTATTGCTTGCAGTTAAATTATCTTCATCATTTTATAAAATATAATCAACAAACCGATAATACAGTAAGAGGAGTGTTCCTTTATCAATATAAATCGAGAAAGTAACAATTATTTTATGCGTTCAAACATGTGCTAGTAAAATTTTGCTGCACATAGATCAGCTTTAGGATATAAAGAAATACCTTACAAATGACCTTTAACACTAATTAACAATATAATGTTTGTAAAAAAAAAAATGAATATAATATTTTTTTAAATTTTCCTGAATCTTAATTTAAAAGCCACTATTAAAATGAATAACTTTTTCGATAAGGCTCTTAATTTTATTAAAATGCAGTGTAATGAAATAAATTTTAAGATTCCATTAAAAATATTTGATATGCATTTGTTATAATTTAACAAATATTTCACAGATGTCACCAATGTAGGTTCCATAATTTTTTTTCGGACATAATAAAATATTATAATTTTTAACGAATGCAAAGCTTTATTTTATGGTAATTTATGCGAATATATTTTTATATGCCATATAGTGATATTAAAATGTAAATATGGTGTTCATAAAAATATTGACAATTTTTTTTCATTCTCGCGTCTAATTATCGATTTGTTGAGAAGAAATTTGAAGTGCAATGTCGATTTATTTTGATCGTGTATTTATTAGACTAAACTAATCGACCTTGATGTCAAGATTTCTTGTACGGTAAATATGTTTATAAAATGTTTATAAAATCTACAAACGGTGTTGACCTAGCGCATAATTGCATTGACCTTTTTAGTAAAGGGCAGAATGAATGAAATCGAGTAAATGATTATTAATGAAGGTTGTTTTTCGGCTGAATTATTGAAATGTTCTCAATACCTGAAACATTATATTTTTTTATTAATATTAGGTAGATGTGCTCTTGGGCCTCAGTATTCTATAAGTCGTTAATTATAAAAAAAATGTAATATGTAGTATTGGCCCTCTGCATATTATTTTATAAATATTAGGCAGCTTATCATGAAATCAGTCATAGCAATTTGGATTCGCCTGATATTTGTATGGTAGTTTAGTTAATCCAGAGTAAACAGTATTTTAGGTGGTATTATCATAAATAATAGATTCAATGAAATGATAAGGCCCTATCTACTTGAGCCGTTATGGAAATTAGCTTAGTGTAGTTTTCTTTCTGTTTGAAATACTTCATAGGTAACAGTTGCTCATAATCTTTTGCTTTTTCCATACCAGCTCCCTATGTGGAGCATATCGCTCACTCCTTTCAAGAACGTCATAAATCAAAAATCGACAATTTTCAGTTGTGCATGTTTTCGGAATACCCAGAAAATGTACTACATCCCAGCAAGAGAGGCATATTTTTAACTTAATATTTACCAGCTATAGGGCAGAAAGTGTTGTTTTTCCATTTTGAAGAAAATGTATTGTTTCATCATTTTTTTTAAATATACTTAATATTTTTCAAATGTAGAAAACACCTTAAGGTTTTACCTAAAAAGATCTGTTGCACAGTAAAAAATTCAATAAGTGTGTTGATATTTATTTTTAATACTTTGTATTATATTTTTAAACTTTAAAAACGTTCTCCTGAAAAATCAACTTTTTTGATTTATGACGTTCTTGAAAGGAGTGAGCGATATATAGTCCACAAACTGCCCTCAGGCTCTTCTGTCGGCTACCAACTTAGTTGCATCCTTCCAAATACGGTACACATCCCAAAATTAAGACAAGAACTTTGATGGATTGTTAACAATGGACGTCCCGGCTTGTGGGAACCATATGCCTTGTAAAAGGGGCAAGCTTGATTAATGCTTTTGGCTGACATGCAAAGTATATGGCCTAGCTAACTGAATCGCCTTTACTTGCTGACAGTTCGCTCACTCCTTTCAAGAACGTCACAAATCAAAATTTGTCAATTTTCAGTTGTGCTTTTTTTTGGAATGCCCAGAAAATGTACTATATCCCAGCAAAAGAGGCATATTTTTTACTTAATATTTACCCGCTGCAGGGCTGAAAATGTTGTTTTTGCATTTTGAAGAAAAGGTATTGTTTAATTATTTTTTAAAATACACTAAATATGTTTCAAATGGAGAAAAAACCTTCAGATTTTACCTAAAAAGATCTGTTGCACAGTTCAATAAGTCTAGTGGCTTGATATTTATTTTAAATACATTATATTTTTAAACTTAAAAAGCGTTCTCCTGAAAAATCAAGTTTTTTTATTTATGACGTTCTTGAAAGGAGTGAGCGAGTTGTGACCTTAGGTTGCTAAGTCCTACGTTGTATTTCCTCGTTCCTCACAAAGCAAAACCACCCACGTCTAAAATTCTTCACAGGCATCTATTCTCAAAATGGAGTATGCAGCTTCTCTGGGTTCTTGTAAGGTGTCATGTCTCATGCTATATAAGAGAATAGGAATATGACAGGCATCTATTATAAAGGCGGCATTTCATATTTACTGAATACATAATAATTTTTAGGCAGTAGGGTTACGTAAGCATAAGGTATAGTAGGCATTGGTCATGTTACTATATGGAACGTGAGTAATCCAGGGTAGGCACTGCTTTTCTGCCTATATAGAATTCATGCTCTTGCTTCGGTTTAAACTCTTACCACTCTGTAAGCCAGACATTCTGGCCCGTATGATTCTAGTAGGCAGCTCCGTGGGCCACAATGTCTGTCCCGGCGCAAGTATAAGTTTAATCACTGATTTCTCTATCACCCAAGTATATTCTACCTAAAAATATCTACCATAATATATGCCTGAATTCATACAAAGATGGATGCGATAATTTGAGTGTAACTCGACTGTATAATTCATCTTATTTCTACTCATCACACATCTTCAACTCGCTATAGTCAAAAAGAAAATACGAGATTAGTCATTCAGAAAGTGCGGTTTCCGTATTGCGGATAATACCCCGCATTTCGCTGATAAAATATCAGTGTTCCGGTTTCCTTTTCACCTCAATTATGATATTTGTTTATTTATTATCTCCATGTTATTTTTCCTCTTTTAAAAAACTATAGTCGCTCTTTAAATATATGTATGATTCTAAGTAGGTACTAAGTTTTTTTTTTAAATCGCCTAATAATTATTATCTAAGTAGGTAATAAATAATAAATAAGAAATCGCTTTTTAGTGTTTAAATAAAAATTTAAAAAAAATCCTAAATCTATGTATGATTCTACGTAGGTACTAAGTTTAAAAAACCAGTCTTTATTATTATCTAAGTAGGTGCTTTTAAAAAAATCGCCTAATAATTATGTATCAGTTGTGATTAAGTACTCAGGGAAAGTCCGCCTCCGTAGTGTAATGGTCAGCACGCTCGGCTACCGTTCTGGAGGTCCCGAGTTCGATTCCTAGAAAGGGGTCTAATAAATATGAGTGATTTTTTCACTTAAATATTTATTCAATATTACCCTGGACTGGTACGTGAAGTGAAGGGGCTGATCACCTTTCCTTCGTGTGTTAACGATCAAGATAACACTGCGTTTTTATGATGCAGTGCCCTATGCACCATTGGGGTGCGGATAAGGGAGTTTGTTCGACTCGGGGAAAGTAAAAACAACGTCCAATTTGGTGTTACCCAAAATACCACAAGAATCTCTCAGATTCCGGGAATACGGGAATGTTAATTCCATCGAGTAATCTTCTTGGGTTTTTTCCTAAGTCCCGAACAAACCGGTTTCCGTGTGCAGTTTATTCCTCTGACCTGAACTCTGATTAATATAAACAAACGGAATGCAATTTTGATACAAACAAGGTTCTCCTGAAATATGTCTTGTACGAAAACTTTTCTTTACCAGTGGGTATGTTTCATACACCTATATTTGTAGGCAATTAAGCATAATTTTAAAAAAATCAACAACTTTTCCATAATGGTTTCAGAATCTGAAATTTTTTGATAATATTCGCGATATTCTCAATATTATTAATATTTAAAGCATTTACTTTGTGGTTAGTCATTTTTACTTATTTATTTTTTTACAAAAATGTTAACTCTCGGTGAGTGGTTATATACTAATATTATTAATATTTTTGAAAAAAAAAAAAAAGTAAATATTCGCGAGCTTATTGCTGTCTATCGTAGACGCTACTACAACTTTTTGAAAGGATGAACTGAGTTTTTCTTAATAGATTTATATTATCCACTGACACTTCGTGATGGAATTGCATTTTTAATATATTATTAGATTAAAACCAATATTTTTAGCTTTTCCACTTTATTTTTATTTGACCAGCGACCGGGTTTCGTCGTTACCGACATCATCAGACCAGTCTGATGATTTCGGTAACGACGAAACCCGGTCGCTGGTCAAATAAAAATAAAGTGGAAAAGCTAAAAATATTGGTTTTAATCTAATAATATATGAGTTTTTCTTATTTGCTTCACACGTATGGTACAGTAAAACTTAGATATAACGGACAAAAAAACAGTTAAATGTAAAAAAAAATAAAACAAAAACGTGTTATCAATGTTTTATATGATTAAATACAAATGTCACTGGGTGTAAACAATTTGAAGCGACCATGATAATCGTATCATACGTCTAACACTAGAATTTGAGACATAATGTCCTGTTCGTATACTGCACCTAGCTGGAGCAACAATACTGCCAAAAATGAAGTTATCAGACGATCTAATGTGATTTATTGACTTTACGTCAGATAACGAAGTTCAACTATATTATACGTATTTTTAGAGAGTTGATCATATTAAAAAAAACAGCAAACTTCAAAAGTGCAAACAAAACTTGATTCCTTTTCCAAAGCGTGATTACCGAAAGCAACCGCGTCGATATCAAACAGCAACGTCACTTCACGAGTAGTGTCCGAAGACAATATATATATTTTTTTTTTCTTTATTTCAAATTCTTTTGCATTACATAAATTCAAAAACAAAAATTAAAAAATTTTAATGAAAAAATAAAAATGAATACAAAAAAAGATCCCACAAAGGCATGGCCTGTGTGTGGGTATACAAAATAAATAGTCATAGAACAGGGTATCAGGGTATAGGTTTCTAAGTATAATTAGTTAATACAAAATACAAAAAACTTAATGTAAAATACAAAAAAGAATACTTGACTAAGCAATTTTTTTTTAATTAAAACTTAAAAAACATAAAAAAGATGACAAAGTAAAAAAGTAAAAAGCTAGCAATTGATTTTAATTTTTTTTTAAATAATATACTTTCGGCTTTTGTACGAATATTTTACCAAAGTACGCTAATTTTAAAATCGGGAATCTAATATTAAGTAATTCGATCTATCGATGTTCAGTTAATTTTATGTAATTTAGCTTAATTTTATTTTCTCGTGTTTTACAACATTTTGAGTGTGTCCAAATACTTGTTCACAAAATCTGGATTATCTCCAATTGCAGGAGTTATTTTCATATTATTTTTGACATCTCATCAAAGATGAAGAAGAATATGGAAGAATATTTCTTGTGTTTTGTTGTTGTTGTTATTGTTGTTGTTTGTGTTCGTTGTAAATATCAGATTAAAAAGCGAAAACTAATGAATTGTGTAATACTTCTTTGATTTCTGGAACACATATCATTAGGCATCGTTTAACGATTTGTCAGTTATTAAATGTTGTGATGCCATTGTCTTAGCACACTTAAAATTCAATTGGAGTGTTCTCGGCTCTCTAATTGACGTGTCTAATATGTGCTAAATCGTCACACTTTTAATTGAAGAAACTGAATTGAATTAACTTTAGTGATACCGGTATGTCTCACCACAACTATATCCTGTCGTCAGTATATTTGGCATATTGTTTCGTACTTATAAGGTTAGCTTTTTTTTTCATACGTCATTTTGTGCTCTTTTGTGACTTGTATACATTCTTCTGGCACCTGTCTGCAGTACTCTTTTTTTGGAATACAATCATAAATCTTGGTTTTCAATCATGGGTAAATGGTGAATGTCATACGTGTTTAAAGTGATCACTTAACCTGCGTTTGACAGGTCATAAGGCCTGTAAAATACCCAGACTTTTATATTATTTTTAATCTTTATTGGGGTGTCAAAATGTAATAGTAAAAAGATAATTTGTAAGAATAGTTGAAAGGAAAAATTAATAAATTAAGTAAAAAAGATATGCAATATTTAAAAATAGTATAGTTAGATACAGTATTCTTGTAATATAATTTTCTTTGAATTTATAAATATTTTTTAAATTCATCATAATATTTCTCTATCCTTATTTCTTCTATGGAATTAAATTCTGTTATTCCAAGAAACTTGTGTTGTTGTGCTGTTGTTTTGTTTTTTTGTATAATTACGGCACGTCTCGTTCTTGGTTGGTTACATCATTGGTATTCATTTATTTATTTATTTATCAGCATGATATAGTTGGGAAGGAGTGGTTGTTGAAGGTCTATAACCGTAAGAAATGGCATGCTATGAAGAAGACTTTCACCCATGAGTGAGTGTTTTTTTTAAAAGGAATAACCCACAAAGCCTCTATTTTAGAGGCTTGTCTGCAGGTTGGATAGTGAGGATAGGGAAGGTAAATGTGAAAAAATACATCACAAACACTCAGACCAATTGAAAATAAATGTATCTTGAATTTATTTTGCAATTTTCGGGAATCGAATCCGTGATGTCAGTTTCGTAGTCGAGCGTCTACCCAACTACGCCACAGCACCTGTGTTCTTCTTCTTCTCTTCTCTTCTTCAGCCATCTCTCCACTGCTAGATGTAGGCCTCTTCCAGATTTTCCATGTTTCTCTCTTGGGCCGCTCTTGTCCAATTTTTGCCGGCAACAGGAATTTTGTCAACAGCCCATCTTTTTGGGGTTGAACTACTCCCCTTTTTTCGTCCCATGGTCTCCATTTTAGGATTCTGAGTGTCCATGTGTCGGTTCTCTGCATAGCCACATGACCTGCCCATTGCCACTTTGACTTTGTATCAGGGTTTGGAGATAATTTTTTTAAATATTCTTTAATTATTCTTTTAAAATATGTCACTAAATGTAGCTCTTTGCTCTTTGCATCCTTATCGATACGTTATTATTCAAGTTTTCATGATTGTGTGAACCTTGTCTGTACTTACCATATTTCACTCTAATTTATAGGTCTTCATTGACGTCATAGTCTTACATTACGCATTACAATATAACGATCGACATCCTCACTCGCCCGCTTCTCTCATCACTGTTGTGATTGAACACTGAGTTATTGTGCAGTTATATTTAAGTAATCTTCCCTCGGCGCTCGAGATAACAAAAATGCTACAATACATTAGCCATTTTGTATTTTTCGATTGAATAGTTTCCGTTTGTATTGAATTCTGCTTACTCTCTAGCGGAAAGGGTTTTATAGTTATCACCAGTAATTTCTTGTTTGTTAAAGTTAATTTTGCGTTAATAATAGATCTGACTTGGTTTTATTATTTACCCAGAAAAGACAGCGAAAGAATGAAAAATATGATAGAGATATATCAAATTATTTCAACCATATCAATTCATAATAACAGGACGTATTAGCTGTTCCTTGACCTAGTGGCGGTGACCTCGAGAGGAGTCAAAGCCCTCCACTTCTATGTACCGGTATCAATATCTGGAGTATCAATAATAGACACTAGTTTAGCGTACGAGTATTAACACCCTTCCCGCAGAGACTATAATTACTTTACATATCACTCTTTATATTTGTACATCTTCTTCTTCCTGGCTCTATCCCAACTTATCGTATTTGTAGACTGTTGCGGTCAGCTCTCCTTGTTCTCAGTATCTAGGTCCTTCTATCATGTACAACGTCACCTAGGCCATGTCTTCGAATCATTTTATCTTTTTGAAGCATCAATGAATTTTTTGGCCTTCCTCTAGATGTCTTTCGAGGAAGATCCATGGCGATTGTCTGGTTCACAATATGTTCAAGTTCTCTGCGTCCTGAGTGCCCATACCATCTCAGTTGTCTTTTATCTAACTTACTATAAATGTCTGTTACACCCAGGATTCAACGAATGCGTCAACTTTTTATTTTGTCTCAAAGGCAGTGCTCCGCAAAATTTTTATATTCAAGGTACATCCACCAAATTAAGAAATTTCAGAGGTGCATATTTACCATATTATGGTAACATATCTAACATACTATGTTTAATGCGAAATGTGAGCCTACTTAACTGAGCACAGGCAGTAAAATTTGGAGCAATTGTGTTATTTTTACAAAACTTGACTTTTTCCGCGGCACACGAACTAATCACCACGGTACACCAGTATGTCGCGGCACACACTTTGCGGAACAACGCTCTAAGGACACTTCAGCTGACCATATAAGCATTCGCATTTCAGCTGTTTCTAGTTGCCTAGAGTAGGTGTTATACATCGTCCATTTATACCTTTATCAAACATAGGACGGTGCGATATATAGTTTTCGATATAATACGTTCAAATTATCTAAGTCACGTAGCCTGATGTACTGTCGTTAAACCCAAGCTTATGTTCAACTCTTTGTTAAACTCGCGCAGCTCACCTCTGTTATCTAATATTCACAGCGCATGTTTCAATTCCTCAATCAATCTGCGCCGTGTTGATTTGACCCGAGAATTATTGTTGTTTTCAACAACACTTTTGTCCGTCTCAAAATCCATGTTTAGTCTGTCAGATTGGATTTATCTTACAGCGTCACTCATAATAATTTAATTATTATGTTTATGTAGGGTGTTTTTTTAGACGTATATAAATTCAAATTTCCCGCAATAAATTGATGGTGGCACCCGCCGTGTGGCATGTTGCGCCATCTTGTTGAAACCACAGCGCTGTCACGTCAATGCCATTCAATTGAGGTACGAAGAAGTCAGTAATTATGGTTCTGTAGCGCTCTTCATTCACCCTAATATTCTGGCCGGCATCGTCTTTAAAAAATATGGGCCAATGATTTCACATGCCCATAAAGCACACAAAACAGTGACTTTTAATGTATGTAAGGGCGTCTCGACAAAGGCTTCTGGGTTTTCTCCACTCTAAATTCAGCAATTCTCCTTATTGAAACAGCCATTTCACCACAAATGTGCCTCATCGGTGAACAAAATTTTGTGTTGAAAAAGAGAATCAAGCTGAATATTGTTTTCGGCCCATTTCACCAAACCTGCGACGCGCATGATGGTCATTTAGTTTATTCATGGGGAAATGGCAAAACGTGTTGATTACAAATCAACTATCAACTGTCAAAAAAGTCTGTAGAAACTATGCTGCCAGTTTAAAAACCAAAGCTCTAAAAAAACACCCCATACAACTAGGATTGACTCATTTGAATTTAATATCATCATATATTATTGCGATATTTACAAAGTTTTAATTACAAACAGTAAAAAAGTGGCCAGTATCTGTACAGAGAAAACGGTAAAGTAAAAGGAACATTTATCCCATCTACAAAACATTAATATGACTCGTATGTGCATTGATGCCAGACAGAAGACGTGTGATTAATTTATAATGAGGACATTATAATATCACATCGGTCGAACGTTTATTTGATAAACAAAAGTTATGAATTCAATAGAATTGTATGGATAAAATTTTATGTGAAAAAATACAGATAAACGACACAGATACGATTTTATTTGTATTAAAACTAACTAATTAAACAACCATCACGCCGCTTTTTCGCAAGGATTGGCAGAGATATTAAAATGCCACACCACTCTTTCTTAAATTGCAAACACCCTTCGCCTTTTCCACATTCATGCATTTCCTCATACACACCTGCCGATTATTTCGACTCCTTACCCGACTGCTTTCAAGTATTTGACATAATTAATCATGCCAAGTTTTCCTCGGTATTCCTATGCTCTTATTCCCAAATTCATTCGCCTAATAAATTTGTTCCACCGTTCTTTCCTCGCTTGTTCGTTCCACATGCCCAAACCATCTCAATACACCCTTCTTGATTTTATCAATAGCTTATCTCAGCCTTGCATTCCCTTTTTATTTCACCATTTGAACATCTAGTTATCATGCATCGTGTTCGCTGTCATTTTAAACCGCTTGCAGATCCGAATTGTCGGGAAGGTATAGTGACTGAAAAATTTAGATGAATATAAGTTATCTTTTTTAAAACCGCTTTATAACCGCTGCGGTGGATGGTGGGTTTAGAAAAAAAAATTAACAGGGTAGGCACTGTTTTTCTATTATTTTTTGACATCTCATCAAAGATAAAGAAGAATATGAAAGTCTGGGCATTTACGGGGCTGACGACCGTCATCGGCTGGTTTAAGTGATCACTTTACACACGTGTAACATTCACCAATTCTACCCATTATTGACAACCACACTACTCAAATTCTTGGAAGTTCTTTATATATGAACCAATTTAGAAACCTTGTTCTTGAATCACTAGAACTTCACTAGAGACATCTATTGGTGAGATGTAAAGAAGCTTTTTACTAAGCAGAAACTCTTATATTAGTATGTGAGGTCCAAATCCTGGATTATCAACTGTTTTTCTGTTTATATATAATGCACGCCCCTGCTTCCATATGGAAACCCTGCCGTGGACATATGGGCTGAAATCGGAACGTCCAAGTTACTTGTACATATTACTATAGTCGCCATCATTTGATGGCCAGACATATTTTATTGCGCGCTGCAAATAAAAGACGACTTGCAATGGCGCATTGTTTTTTTTTATGTTATGTTCTGTAAAGTGTAATGAACTTGTTATCTTTGTGAATTTATAATATAAACAAATGCCCACATATATCGCTCACTCCTTTCAAGAACGTCATAAATCAAAATACTTGATTTTTCAGGAGAACGCTTTTAAAGTTTAAAAATATAATAGAATGTATTAAAAATAAATATCAAGCCACTTATTAAACTTTTTACTGTGCAACATATTATTTTAGGTAAAACCTGAAGGCTTTTTCTCCATTTGAAAATTATTTAATATATTTAAAAAAATAATTAAACAATACCTTTTCTTCGAAATGCAAAAACAACATTTTCTGCCCTGTAGCGGGTACTTATTAAGTTAAAAATATGCCTCTTTTGCTGGGATATATTACATTTTCTGGGCATTCCGAAAACATGCACAACTGAAAATTGACGATTTTTGATTTATGACGTTCTTGAAAGGAGTGAGCGATATATTGCATTGTAAATTATGGCACATAGGTACACATTGCTGATACTCATTTGTACACTATGCGGATGTGACTTAAAAACCCACTGCAGTCGATTTTTATGCCTTTTGAAGAAACTGGTTAAATAAATACCTTAAAATATTAGACTTTTTTTTCAAAAGTATTGTAGTACAAGTAGGTATATTAAAAAGAGACTTCGTTTCTAGATATCATCTGTTTCACGTTTATTTTTGTAAAGAATCATTTATTTTTATTTGACCATCGAGTTTTTGTTGAAGAAGGCATAATTTTTGGTATGTTCGTTTAAACCCCGCGTTCACGTTCAAGCATGTTTGGCTCGTCAGAAAAAAACCGTCCGAACCTTCATTGCTGACACTGCACTTTACGTTACGTACCTACGTGCATTGAAGTTTTCTGTTTTCGACTGGGGTTTGAATCGGATCTAGCTGACTAACTGAACTAACTAACTACTAATCCCTTTCGCTGCCTATACTGGGGCACTTATGAAACTTAATGTTGGTTTTAAGAACTTGTATTTATTTAGATTGGCAGTGATAGCAACATTGAAATCGATTAAAGGTAAATTCACAGTAAAATTGGGATACAATTTTAGTTTCACATTTTCAAAAAATTTTAGCAGCTTAGTCCATAAAATAAAATTGTTTTGCAAGAGAAGTCTGTCAGGAAGCCTAGATGCTTGTGTATCAAATCCGGAAATGGGGTCTGGAGAGCTTTCAATGGTGTCGGAAGGTATTGTTCGAACTGAGTACTCTAACCATCAACTTTGTTTGTCGTACCCAAAAAAGTTCATGGTGATAAATCCTATTTATTCAACGGTCGGTGGTTTCTTTTCTCGTCATTTTCATTATTTCACCATAAACGAAAACGTTTATTTATAACATTTTGAGTGTGTCCAAATACTTGTTCAGACTTATTCTTCTTCATCTTTGATGAGATGTCAAAAAATAATATGGAAAACGTTTATGGTCAAATAATGAAAATGACGACTATTTTCTTTTTGATTTAGGTCAGATACGAATACTCCAAGGTGGGTATATTAATATATTAGTTCTTGTTTGTACGCGTTTGTTATATACACTAGAATATGTTATTTACTATGCAGTTTACCACACTGTTGATACTGGGTTCAGATGTAAAAGAATGTTTTGCAATCCGAATAATATATTATAATGACAGTCGTAACTCTTCACTAGTTGAAGAAAAATTAATCGTCTATGGAACTGTTACATTCAACAGTTGCTTGTGATAACATAATTCTTTACATAAAAAAATATGAGACGAATTTACCTTTTTTATATCTGAGTAACAGAATTAACTATACGGTTGAATATTAATTTCTCAGAATGTGTTTCATTCGCATTTTTATGTTGGGAGTTAGGACATGAAGGATGCTGGATTCTAACCATTTTTATGCTAGAATATTATCTTGCATCCTTATGTGACATTTTACCCAGTCATATATATAATCAAAGAGACAATCCCATCTTGATATATAAACATTTAAAAATACTGCGGTACGTGGAATATTGTGGATAAGTATCATAGTTGAACAACAAACTAGACAAAAATTTCGAAATCTTTTAGTACACAACCATGATAAACGATTTATACACAACGAAGGTTTGATAGTTCCAAGAATAAACAATACCTAAATATGGGAGTCGAACACTGCAATATATCGTTCCGAACATTTTTAAATTGTTGCCGACGAATGTTAGAGGTCAAAATAAATTATGGAAAAAAGGCAAAATAAAGGAATGGGTAAATGATCAAGAGTTAATTTTATGAAAATTGTAAAATGTATATATTCTTAATTTTTCTCTGTTTTTTGTGTGTATATTAGGTTAAAATGGTTAAAAACAATAAAAATGTATTCAAAAAGAACTCCGCCGACAAGACACACAAGGTGGCTTGGTGGGTCTTTGCATTTTTATTTCAAATATGTTTGAAATTGTGATTTAAATAAATACATACAATTTACAATTTAAAAAAAAATCAATTATTGATAATATTTTATCAACTCTATTTCATTCTATTTCTCGCATTAAATTTATTAATAGTTATCTTTTAAGTATCTCGTAAGTGAATTATTTACATAAAGGTAAGTAAAATACATATTTACATTAAGGCAAAGGGATCATTTGGACATTTTAAAATCACATAACGTTTAAATGCAAACAACTTGGTTGAAGATAACATTATTCTTTTTTTCTCTCTTATTCTTACCTAGCGAATTTACTTTAAACTGATTTATTCCTTTACTTTAAGCTTTTTATGCACGGGTGATCTCAGTAAATGAAAATAAATGTGTATAAAGATTTTATTGATATCTCTACATAGATGGATATTTTTTTATACATATCGCTCACTCCTTTCAAGAACGTCATAAATCAAAAAACTTAATTTTTCAGGAGAACGTTTTTAATGTTTAAAAATATAATAAAATGTATTAAAAATAAATATCAAGCTACTTACTGAACTTTTTACTATGCAACGGATCTTTTTAGGTAATACCTGAAATGCCCAGACTTAACATATTCTTCTTCATTTTTGATGAGATGTCAAAAAATAATATGAAAATAACTTCTGTAATTGGAGATAATCCAGATTTTGTGAACAAGTATTTGGACACACTCAAAATGTTGTAAAACCTGAAGGTTTTATCTACATTTGAACAAATTTTGGTCATTTAAAAAAATTAATAAACAATACATTTTCTTCAAAATGCAAAAACAACACTTTCTGCCCTGTAGCGGGTAAATATTAAGTTTAAAATGCTGCTTTTACTGGGATATAGTATATTTTCTAGGGATTCCGAAAACATGCACAACTGAAAATTGACGGTTTTTGATTTATGACGTTCTTCAAAGGAGTGAGCGATATGCCATAAGAAAAGTGATGTCTCTACTTCGCAAGGGCACAATTCTCAAATTTAGACTAAGCTTCACATACGATGTCTGATAATGATGCATCAAAATACGTGTTACAATAGATTTCAATAAGTAGTAGTGTTTACCAAGGTAAATTTGAATTAAAAATATATATTATTTTTGATATCTCAACATAGATAAAGATGAATATGTAAGTCTGGGCGTTTACAGAGGCTTTTAACATTCACCAATTCCACCCATGATTGACAACCACACTACTGAAAATCTTAAAACTTAGATATATTGATCAAATTCATAACATAGTTTGCACGAGTTCACTAGAGGCTATGGTTGGATTGGAAAAGCTTTTATTTAGCAGAGACCCTTTTGTTAGGGCATATGCAAGATCCTAGAAGTATCAAAAAATGTTGAAAAAAAAACTCCTTTGTGGAGAAACCCAGATTTGTGAACAAGTATCGGGACACTCAAAATGTTGTGAAAGGTTGAGAGGAATCACTCCTTGTAAACATTTTACTATTCGAAATGTGTCGCCTACTTTCAAAATTTGCCAGATCCATGTAAGTCGATTTTCCAAACAAAAGCAAAATTCTCCGGGTAACATTTATGTTTAAAAGATTTGTCTATCTTTAGAATATATATTATGAAAAAGAGAATTTTCCCATTTTTTTAGATTTTTTTTCAGTATTTAAAAAAAACACGAGATTAAAACGATAATGACGTCATATTCATTTTTTGACCTATCCCCGCTCTCTGATTGGTCGATATGGGTCAGAAGGCAAGTTCCATGAATATAGCGGAATTTGAAATACAACGCAGTTTTTAAGTATTTTTAGCAGGGTTTTTAATTATATAATTTTTTTAAACAATAAAACACACAATTAGCATTCCGATAGAGTATTTATTTTTATATCTGATTAAATTGGATCAGGCGGATTTTGAAAGTAGGCAACACAAATGATTTATGTATTATTTTTTCAAACGGTCCTCGACTTTTGTTTGTTATTGTCATCTGAATTGGACTTGCAAATTTTTTCCGAGGATTTTGAATATGTGAGGAATATTTTTAGAATAAGTAAGTGATTCCAGAATATCTTCCACGCTCATTTTGTTTTCCTTACATTACGTCAACGGAAAAATTTTGAATTCAAATTGTTCGATTTCAATATTGAGTTACTTTTATTTCCATTATTAAATGGTCGTTGGATTTATTTAACCGAATGAAAATTTTACCATTAAATCCCATGATCGATGATTTTGACCATTCAAGGACACTTTCAATGACATTTTGATATCTACAGGGAAATGGTTTTTCAAGGGTTGATTTCAAAAACCGGTTATTCATTATTAGTTGTACTTGGCCACGTATTGTTTAGCTCAGTTTGGTTTGATGTAAAAAAAGAAACGAGTAAGCACATATTTCTCTGGCCAACGTCGGGTTTGAATCTACTAACTACTTACTAACGACTAACTAAGGAGGATTTTGACCTCCCGGGAATCGATCCCAGGCCTCCAGATCACAGCCATGTAGCCAATATGCTTACTACTTCACTATGGAGGAAGACTTCGATTTGAATTAGCCCTTTAAAAACATGTTTTTATTTGAATTACGATTGACGTCTGTGAAGGAATTCATACATAATTTGAATAAATATCGACAAAGAATATTTATTCTGTTATATAATACAGCGTCATAGCTAAGCATGTATTCTCAAGACAGTCTTGTTATTGTTGACATCTGAAAACGATTAAAATCTGTTTATTAAGGCCAAACTCGCATTTGTAAAACTCAGTTGGCGTCCGGCAACGCATAGAGCCGATCGTCGGGTTACGCCCTATATTTTTTTAACATTTTTTTTTTATATGTATTGAAATAATTTTATTTTAAATATGATTAATACCTCTGGCTCCCAAACGTTTTTGGCCTAGCCCAGCGGAAGGGGAATTTTTGAACCATTACCGTAAAATATTTTTGCATAAGTCGATATTACCCCCATCCCCCCATTTTTAAAAGACGACAATCAGTGTATATTTTAAATAAAATAGGCGGAAAAGCCTTGTTCACAAAGGTAGGTTGTTGCAAATGGCAGCAACTTTTTAACCACCTACTCACGTGCAATTTTGAAAGCCTTCATAGCTTTTGACTACCAAAAGACGACAGATTTGCTTTACTAAAAGAGAAAAATATTTTTTTTTACCCAAAAAAAATATTTTTTTACCCCATTTGAGGTAATTTACTCAGGTTCCCCGGCTGGGCCCTAGCCCCTTGTCAAAACTGGGTAAAAGCTGCCAGAATGCTTTTTTTTAAATCGCTTTTCCGTTTTTTTTTCTTGCTGTAATATATTTTTTTTATAAATCCTTCTTTAAATTAGATGTCGTGTTGATCATTTTTATAGATATTCAGCATGTCTGATCACACAATTAATTATTTATGCATTGATTTAAGATTTCAATGTGAACGATTATAGTGGTGTATTAGCGTCATTGAGTTATTTTGCATTTTACGTCAACAAGTTTACGACTACTTATATAGCTACTACATGTATACAAGTTTCCTTATGTTTTTGACCTGTGTCAAGGAGAAATTTAATCTGAAAACAATTGGTTTTCTCACTTTGTCCGCCTCCGTAGTGTAATGGTCAGCACGCTCGTCTACCGTTCTGGAGGTCCCGGGTTCGATTCCCAAGGGGGGTAAAATAAATACTAGTGATTTTTTCACTGTAATATTTATTCAAAATTACCATGGACTGGTACCTGAAGTGGAGGGCTGATCACCTTTCCTTCATGTATAAACGATCAAGATAACACTGCGTTTATATGACACAGTGCCCTATGCACCATTTGGGTGCGGATAAGGATTTTATTATTATTATTAACTTTTTTTATTGATGCCAAATTTCCGTTACACGCTGTGAATGAAATTGGAGACTGATGAAATTCGTAAAAAATGTGTTATTGCTTTAGAATGAGGATTGTATCATTTCAGGCCTCTGAGAAAGTTTATATTTATATATTAAATGAAGTGTTTTTTAATTTTATATTTGACTAATATACTTGCAATTTTTTTTAACCATACAGTATTTTATTTAACAAAGGTCGTTTAGATGCAGATGTTATTTGCTAAAAACTAACTTAATAATTAACCATCTCCCCGCTTCCGCAGGGGTAGGCAGAGAGAAGAACGCCAAACCAATCTGCCTTTGCAAACAATTCATGCATCTCCTCATACATACGCGCCGATAATTCTGACTCCTGATTACTTTAAAAAAAAATAAACACACGATGATACCAAGTTTTCTTCGGTATTCTTCTGCTTCTATTACCAACCACATCTGCCTCATAAATTTGTCTTACTGTCTTTTTTTCACTCATTCAATTCACACGTCGAAACAATCTCAACGCACCTTTCTTAATTTTGTCGATAATACTTATCTCAGCCCTGCATTATTTCCTTACATCACCCTTCGAACATCTCTCATACATCATTTTGCCGCACATTCGAGTTATTATTAATTGTTTTTTGACCGATGTATCTTCACTGGAATATCCAATAAATATGATGGGTGTTTTAATTTTTTAAGAAAATAACTTATTCAAGTCTGTTTTCTCATAATTTTGTCATTTCACAAATTTTAATTTTCTAAAATATGGTAAGCCGATTCATTTCATTTGAGTTATCGCCTGAAAATTGTGTTGGTTTTAATTCGATCCTTATCGATTACATTTATTACTATCTGTACCATCCATGACAGCTGAATTATTTTAAGATGTTATAGAATTCAACTTAGCAACTCAATTCTTAGAGTTCAAAAATGCTAAGAATTCTGTTACTAAGTTCTATTGAGTAATATTATATCAATGTGATATCGGAATCGGAAAATTACTAAAGGGTGTCCTGAATCAAAATATAAAAAAATATTATTATTATTTTTAACTAAATCGATAGATACAGCATCTTAAAATATGTATACAAATTGACAGAGGCCAATTCTAAACATTTTCAAATATATAAAGCTAAAAGCCGACAAGCGTCAAGCCAGATATACAAGCGGTCGCCTTGTTATTGAAAATAATGAAACGATTTTTTGTTGTTGTTATATTTTAGTTTTTTTAAATTGGCGGGCGTGATAGCTAAAAAACTAAACGACTTACTTAATTAAAGTAAGGTTTTTTTTTTCTTCAGTTTTTTTTTTGGTAACTCACTAAAAGAAATATTAAAAAGTTTTATATAATAATTGTTAAAGCACCTTAAAGTTAATTTTTTTTACTTACAATAAAAATGGTTTTTCATTTTTTTGCCTTGTTTTTTGTTCACCTAGAAGAAAAATATAAAATCAATACATCCTTTTTCGTTTCTGTCAAAAAATACAAAATTCAATTAATTTACCGCCGATTGCACACTGCAGTGACAAGACGCACGTGAAATAGGATTAGAAAAGTTTATGCATTTTTTTTTATTCTATCTTTTTTGTATATGAAATATATATAAAACCATACCTCAAAATTCAATAACTTCATTTCTTTCTTTCCCTTCTAAAAAAAACACAAAGGGGATATTTTATAACATTCTGATTCAGGACACCCTTAACTACGTAAAGCATTCTCCTATCATTATACGCGTACTTCATCCAACAGTGTTGACAGCACATGACTTTATTCACTCACGAACACATTTTAAAAATGAAATCAAACTTTTTATTTTATATTATTTTGGTAAATGCATTGTTTATAAATATCTTATTTTATTGTTGTCATGTCCTCTAGTCTGTCTTGGCCATAATGCGGTTTTCGTGTTTTGTGCAAATAAAAATCTCGGCACTTAAAAATCATTATAATCCAATTTAAATTTTCGTCGCTGATTATTGAAATGTAAATTCCCTTCGATAAAAATGACAAATTTTCAATATAGATAAGGCGTATCATTTCGAATCTGTACATTGTCACTTCGCGCTCGGCCTGTGTATATTTCGAGTTTGACTTATTTGACTTATGTACGTTTTTGGCGGATAAGATTTCGTGTACGAAAATGTAAAAATTATATATTTTTCGATATCAGTTTCTTATCTAAAGTATTATATCGTTCAATTCTTTGACAGAAGATGTCAGGAGTGTTTTCACAGGTGAGAAATCAGTGTTGGATTCTACTCCAATTAGTGCGGTACACTTTGATTCGGTATATATTCGAAAATGAAATATGATAGTTTCGTGTAAATATCGCGGATTGGAATTATCTAATTAGGTTTGTGTCGTCGGTTGAACCCGTATGGCGTTTAATGTTATGTAATTTATTTCCGGTGTTGTTTGTCCGGTGGGCTAGTGCAATAGTGGTAATTCTTATGCGCAGACTTCCAACGCGAAATACGGATCTTATAGATTTCGCACTTAGCGCAGGAGCTTCTCGCAGCCCTGCAATCTGTCACCGCAATACGCGACTTCGGAGTCTGGTAACTCGACTCCGGGTCTGATCCGAAGGGATGTGGTCCCAACAAGGTGTTGGTCGCGACAGAACTGGCGGACACGTTGACCCGTGGTACAATCACCCAAAGCCACCTTCGCAGCATGCCGCCGCGTCGTACAACTGGTCGCGAGTCGCTCCTCATAGTGGTTTGATGAACCTGAATTATAAATACGCGAATGAAGGGTTGAATGTGTTCCAAGATGAGAATTTCTTCAGCGGGAATACTTGGTCTCCGAATGCGAGAAATGTGGGAAACTACCAGCGATTCCACGACCACTATGGTTCGGAACGGACATTCACTCAGGGGGCTATATACCCCCAAGAGGATATTTCTGCGCCATTGGATATGACGGTCGTACCGTTTCCCTGTCAGGGCGCACCTCAGTGGGATTATGACCAGTGCTACGACATCCACAATGACGGGACATACCACGCTTGCCGCTACACCAACGTTATCGACGTGGAAGATTTCATGTGAGTTTAATAGAATTCATAGATTTTCATATCAATGAAGATCTGTACCAGTTGCTCACAATTAGTACCTTAACAAATTACTCAGTTGAGTAATTTTGTTGATATGTTTGTTTTCCAATTAATTCTCCAGACGATCTCATAGTGTTATCCTTTGATTAAATAATAGATACAATGCAAAACAGAAATCAATCACTTCACTAGCCAATTTTCGACACATGATATGATATTTCCTCATCTGTCAAATTGCTCAATGCGATGACTAAGATTTCCACGATATTTAGTAGAAAACTCGTCCTTGTCCTTCCAACATGTGCGAGGCTGTCATCTTGCTCCTTTTCACCTTCACTATCCCTGCGACATCCAACTTCGAAACTCTTGATTATTTAAGATTTCATAAACTCTAAATATTTGTTATTACTTGTTGAGAAATGACCGAGCCCTTTTGTCTACATACTCAAAAGTTTTCCTCTTATTAATTCTCGAAAGAAATATTTTTTTCTTAATCCTATATTCTGATACGGACAGTGCTTACTTCCAACACCATAACACCACGAAGGTATCTAACTTGTTTATAAAAAAGGTATGGAGGTACGAAGGTATCTAACTTGTTTGTGACACGTGTTTCGATGCATTCCGCATCATTTTTGTTTGAAAACAATGCGGAAACTCGTGTTAATATATAGATTTGAAAAAATAGTGGTATTTTCAAAGTAAAAACTAATTAAAAATAAATAAATTAACAACAAAACAAAAATAAATAAATTAACCACAAATTGACCGCCGAATCAATTGATGAAAATATTTTAGTCACTAATTTTATTGTGTTTCTGTCGTTTTTTCTTATAATTTTTTTTCTTCTTTGATACCTAAATGTTTTGCTTATCTTCAGAAATATGAGAATTTTTAAAAACGCCTTACGATTTATTTTAAATACAGTGCCATTTACGGCTATTTATTTAATGCATTTATCAGTGGTTTATCTGCATTCTATCCGAATCGACAGAAAAATTATCATGCAAATAGGATCGCCTGAAATAAGTTTCACACCAAAATGCTCTGTATTCTGAACTCGTATCTGTCTTATAATTAATACGCTAAATATTGTAATGAAAAATGCAGGACACGCTGATGTCAATTCTGCTCTACGTCGCGATTTAATCTGGTATATTTATAGTTTTATTTTGCGAGATCCAAACATAAAAAAGTATATTTCGGTGTTTCAAATACGTAATCAGGTACTAAGATTCATCACTCTTAATTTACTAGATATATTATGTGACTCTGTTTAAACTCGGTTGTATGATATCGTTGATTTTTTTCCGAACTAGCCCGATTTCTGCTATTTTTATTTGACTGAGTACCTACTATTACATAGTTCCAGATTTCAATCCTAAATGAATTATGAAATTTTGTCTATATTTTTTTAAACCAAATATTTCTAGTTTGCTTGATCTCGTTTTACTTGATCTCGATGCAAATTCCTTCATATAAATCATACTAGACGATTTCTGTAGATGCTGATATGGGTAACTGGGGGTAGAAGATTAATTATAATCACTTAAGTATTAGTATAGTACCATCAAATTAGAGAATCATGAAAAAAATATGTGAAGAAATAACAGTGGTGTGTATGTTTTTAAGAGAATAACCCGCCAAGCCTCTACAACATAGCTTGGTTGCCCATGGCGGACAGCGTACTTCTTGACAGCTGCTGTCACTTAGCATTTTCAATGTTTTCGATTATTTCATAGATTTCAAACATTTATATTGCTTCACGAGCATTGTGAAATTAAACATGTTAGAAATATGGGTTTTCTCGACATGCAACAACTTGTGGCCAGCTACGGCTAATATTACATAAAAATATATTAATTTCGCTTTTAATAAGTATACAATGTGTTTCATCAATTCGCCATATTTTTGATTTTCGTCTTATGCTAAAGTGATTTTTCAATTAATTTCCTTGAGGACAAAAGTTTAATTGCCTCGAGTAATTTTGACAGTAGGGCAGATAGGATCAGTTATAATATTAAAGCCTTTTTCAAGTGCCCAATTCGCTCGTGCTTTGCTATCTATAAACTTGATTGTGATTTACCTTGATAACACATGTTATCCGCATATATTTGATGTAGTTACTGTTGTTTATTCTACTTGGATAATTATCTCCTTAGCTTATTTAGGTTCCCACCTATAAACCGTAAATTAGAAAAAAAATTGTTCTAACTTTTAAATTATTTTGAATATTTCTTAAAATAAAATATTACGAATTATTTTTATCGCAAGCCTAAATTTTTTCGTACTATAGCTTTCTATTCAGCTACCAAAAATAGTAAAGATAGTTCCTTTAGTAATTTGCAGATGGAACTTCCTGTCATTAAAATGACCTTTTATTCTTAGAAATTTACTAAAAATGACTGCATTGTTGATAATGATTTTTGTGGTTTCTGATGCGTTTATTCCCTTAAGGATGAACTAGGGACATCCTTGCAAGTAAAAAAAAAACAAATATCCAAATATATAATTCCAAGTAAATTTATTTATTAAAATTATTTATTTGTTTGCCTCCGTAGTTTAATGGTCAGCACGCTTGGCTACCGTTCTGGAGGTCCCGGGTTCGATTCCCAAGGGGGGTAAAATAAATATAAGTGATTTTTCACTGTCATATTTATTCAAAATTACCCTGGACTGGTACCTGGAGCGGAGGGCTGATCACCTTTCCTTCATGTGTAAACGATTGAGATAACACTGCGTTTATATGACGCAGTGCCCTATGCACCATTGGGGTGCGGATAAGGGTTTTATTATTTTTATTATTAAATTTATTTCATCAGTTCTTGTGAAGTTATGAATATAAATATTATTTTATTTTATTATTTGTCCTTAACATTGAAAATGATGAAATAATAATAAAAGTTGAAGTGTCTAGAAAATTAATTAAATTATTTAAAAAAAACTTTTGTAAACAAATTAAATAATAATAAAAAAGTTGAGTTATACATTATACACTATAGACGAAATTGTAGTCATGTTTATCACGTATCTAATTCATTTTTACAGATGTTTGTAAGAGAGTAAAAATCCCTTATGACGAGAATTACTCAATTTTAAGTATTAAGTTTGACTGTTTATTTATTTTTTTTTTTTTCAAATCTATAGTACGCTAAGTATAACATGTCGTTTATGATATTAAGTATAACGCTGAAATAAATTTTATTTTCCTGTAAAAAAAAGTATTATTAGTTTACTCCTAATTTACTCCTAATAATACTTTCTTTTTTCACTTCTAATGTGAAATTTTTTTTCTATTAATTTGATTATTTTTTTTTACAATAGGGGTTTGTAGTGTTCTTATTAAATTGAAATAAAAAAAACCTACAAAATCTTCTTAAACCTTTATCCGCATCCACTGGTGCATAGGGCACTGCATCATATAAACGCAGTGTTATCTTGTTCGTTAACACATGATGGAAAAGTGATCAGCCCTCTGCTTCATGGTAATATTGAATAAATATAGAGTGAAAAAATCACTTATATTTTTTTTATACCCCCTGGGAATCGAACCTGGGACACCCAGTACGGCAGCCCAGCGTGCTGACCATACACTACGGAGACGGACGATGTTAAAGAATTTCGTTAATAGTTTTTTTTGCCATTTTTTAACAAAAGGGGTGTGTAGTGTTCTAATTTAATTAGAATTAAAAAAAATATCGTACAAAAAATTATCATCAAAAAATCTTATTCGACAAGAAATACAGGAAAATATGAGTTTTTTTTAAATTTATTTTTAAATTCATATTTTTCCTTGTTATATTTTTTTGCCTTAGGACTTCTCGGCTGTCCAAACTTAAAACACAGGAAGAGACATTTTTTTGTATTACGTTTTTTTTTTTGCATTTTTGGACTAAGTAGAATCTACTTAGTCCAAAAATGCAAAAAAAACGTACTACAAAAAAATGTCCCTTACTGTGTTTTGAGTTAGGACAGCCGTTCTGTCTTCATTCTTCACGGTAGTACAAGCCGTCCTCTGTCCCAGGGCGCTATCGCCAGTCTAAATCCTTGTCACGTACGCGATATCTACGCGGTCCATCTGAGCCGATTGTAGTCGGCACTATATTTAAAAATAATAATAATGTAACTATCAGCCAATCGAGGCAGTATTGGATTCGGACCTGTCAATCAGTCTGACGTATCGAAAACACAAGGCGGTGTCCAATGTCACCTCAGTACATCTGATTTCAAAATGATACAATTTTAAGAGGTTATTGACGTTTTCTGAAACCTATCGGAGAATGGTTTATTAAAAGAAACATTTATCTTGATTTTTTGCAACTTAACATGTATGTTACGTTTTTTCTTAGAGCGCACAAGTTTTCCACAATAATTTTAGGAGATGGTTTATTGAAAAAAAATATCTTGAATATAACTAGTTAACTAACATGTCGCTTACTCCTTTCAACAATGTCATTTATATGAAAAAAATCCGTCAATTTTCTGTTGTGCATGTTTTCGGAATGCCCAGAAAATGTACTATATCCCAGTAAAAGCGGCATATTTTTAACTCAATATTTACCCGCTACAGGGCAGAAAGTGCTGTTTTTGCATTTTGAAGAAAATGTATTGTTTGATTATTTTTTTAAATGAAAGATCTGTTGCGCTGTAAAAAGTTCAATAAGTGGATTGATATTTATTTTTAATACATTTTATTATATTTTGAAACTTAAAATCTCCTAAAAAATCAAGTTTTTTTTATTTATGACGTTGTTGAAAGGAGTGAGCGATATGTGAACCCAATTGAAGAACTTTTAATCTGATAAAATTTTGTTTCTAAGGTCCAAAATCAAGTCGTAAAAGAGTCAACGAAATAGACCATACTTTTTTGTAGGAGAAATATTTGTTTTCGTATTATGTACAAAAATACTTCAATAGGTACCATTATATTTTCAGACAAGTCTAAACGGCTTGCGTTGTAGCTTCTGTCTGAGAGTTCTCAACACTAGCCACGATACCACAACCTGACTTATGTTGGTACTTATCACTAAACCAGATCATATTGACTTAGAATATAAGTATTGTTGACACTGTGATAGTTATCACTGTTAGTTCTTGAATTTATTAATACATTTAGCGTTTGAATCTGTAACAAAGACTTTAAAGTGCGCACCAATCTATTATTATCGTAATATCGCCTGCAAGTTTTTTTTTGTGACTTTTTTTATTATATTATCTGAATAGTTTTAAACAGCAACAGAAAAAACAACAACTAGTATTCACATGACTACATTCTCGAAACATCATTACCGCTGTGTTTGTTTGGAAGATTACACTTTTTCTGTAGTGAAAGAGTGTCAAAATTCATTGCTTAAAGATTATGTACTTCTGTAATGACCAATTGATTTATTAATAATATGACTCTTATTTATTATATCAGACACTGGATTATTTACCCTACGGATGAGATGTCAAAATTTTAGATGTCTTAATTTGATATAAAGCATCTATCATTATATTTTTATACGAATGATGTTTAATAATTGTCAGAATCGTGAACGTTACACAAGTGTATAAAGTAATCGCTCAAGCCAGCCAAATGCCAGGTCGTAAGCCCCGGGATACTCAGACTTCTTTTATATAAAAAAAGAACTATAGAAGTTGAAACACCTATAGTTTTTTTTTGTTTCTGAGTTAAACCGATTATCCTTGATTCAGATTTATCTCCATAAATATATCCTCACAGGACCCCAATTTTGTTTCTCCTTGATAATTCTTAGAAGGAATATCGTTTTGTATTTAAATATAAAACGGAAATCGGTTTCTATATTATTTTTTCATAAATAAATTCTTAAAGTTTCATAAAAATTCACAAGTAAATTAAATCAAAATCTTTGACCACTAACTGACATATTAATACTATGTTTTATTATTTTTTTATTTCTTTTGCGTGATCCTTTACAGATATTATGGGCATAAGAATTTTAATAAATATTTTTCTTATAAGTATTACGTATTTTACAATTTTGCATAACCCGTTAGGAGCAAAAATGTTGAAAATTCATCGGTTTTTATAAGTCGAAGTAATGAATTACAAAGTATGACGTCTGTAGGCTCAATAGGAACCCGTTTAAGATAAGTCTTTTATTATTTCGATTATGCAAATATGTATGTTTTTCAACTTGATAAGAACCTAATTATTTTTTGTGAGAATTCCTACGGGGACCTTCGAAAATACGTCATCGCGTATTTTTAAGAGAAATGTATCCTTCAAATTTGTTGTTGGAAAATTATCAATACTTTTGTAATAATAATAATAATAATAATAAAACCCTTATCCGCACCCCAATGGTGCATAGGGCACTGCGTCATATAAACGCAGTGTTATCTTGATCGTTTACACATGAAGGAAAGGTGATCAGCCCTCCGCTTCAAGTACCAGTCCAGGGTAATATTGAATAAATATTACAGTGAAAAAATCACTCATATTTATTCTTACCCCCCCTGGGAATCGAACCCGGGTCCTCCAGAACGGTAGCCGAGCGTGTTGACCATTACACTACGGAGGCGGACAATACTTTTTATACTTTTGTAATAGTGATCATATTCTCTCGACAGTAATTTTCGTTTGAGATGTATCTATAATAATCCTATGCGCGTTCCAATATACTGTTAGATGCAAATAAGTAGATGAATGCCTAAAAAATAATATTATAGATCCCGAGTTCTCTAGCTTATTATACCAACTTGCCGATCTCGAGTGTTTTTTTTTCCCATATTAATTTTTACACATTCATTACATTTTTTATTACAATTATCTTGTATCTGAAATAGCGATTTAAAGATCTTGTTAGTTTTAGATAAAATATGATGATAATCAATTAATTCGTTTTAAATGTTAACTATGACGTTCGTATGTAAATGATTACACATCACACGGTAACCAAGTGCATCTCTGAATTTAAATTACTTTATTATAAATTAATTGTACGTATGCATTTTGACCGATGGAACGTGCATGTTTTTTCAATGCAAAAATATCATAAAAGTAAATATCTTTCGATTGCAAGAAAAGTCACTATATATAAATTGGTCAAACTTGCTGACATCTATATGTGTAGGTATGTTTGTGTGACTTGTTATTTCAAAATCAAGTACTTAGTATTTCAGTCTCCCTTTCAAAAATATCATCTAACAGACTTTTGATTCAACCCGTCATCTAAAATTGTATTACAGTAAAACTTGTTTCTACCGTTTCTTGAATAATTTTATTCCGTATTTATCTTTATTTCTTGCTGTTCCAAATTAATTTTACACAAAAAAAAATATCGATCGTTTCACTGTGCATCATTTTACATAAATGTTTTTTTTTCTAGTTTTTTTGAGATATACTTATAGAAAACTATAAAAAATGATCCGTCCAATGAGGAAAGTGCGTAGGTGCTCTTCAAAATAGCTAAAAAATATTCAAGAAACGAAAAAATAATCATAAACCATACCCTAATTATGTATTTTTTTATCATTTGATGCAGATTTGGTAATTTTTATTCGGAGTTGTTAGGCAAGCCAGGCTTATGGGCTTCTATGGAAGTACCGCCACTGTTATTTTTGCATCTAGATTATACGGGTACATTTTTTAAAAGTCAATTAAGTATGTACTCCATACTTTTACACGACTGGTTTGCGAGCTTTCATAACCAGTTTTTAATATTGTAATAAAAAATGTTCAATTCGCTACATAATATCACGATGCTTGCTATTGGCTGTAGGTGTGCATACGTGCGAGTATAATAAATTATCTTCGATACCATTCGATCGGTGTTTTATTATTAAGACTTCGAACTGCAAATGGTATGCTTCTGATTATTTATGATTTATGAATGTTTATACAGTACAACAATTTGAGTGTGTCCAAATACTTGTTCACAAATCTGGATTATCTCCAATTAAAGGAGTTAGTTTTCTTTACAACATTTTGAGTGTGTCCAAATCGTCAGCCCCGTAAAAATGCCCAGACTTCCATATTCTTCTTCATCTTTGATGAGATGTCATAAAATAAATGTTTAGTTTTTTTTTTTGACATCTCATCCATATTCTTTTTTTCTTTGATGAGATGTCAAAAAAATTATACAGCACGGTGATAATTAAAGTGTTGGTTTTGTCTAAAGTTTTTTTATTAATTTTTTTTATTGGAAGGGTAAGTATTGTCACCTAAATAAATATTCTAGTCTTAAGCGCCCGTAGACCTTAAACCATGGGTTTCTAGCGGAATCGCTACTGCCCCCCATTAGCGATATAGAGGTCTTCCCGGGGAGTAGAGGCCTTAGGAAACAAAGCGGAGGGATAAGAAGTGGGCAATATATTTTGATTCCTCCCCTTCTCGATGAAGGGACATTTTGACAATTTCGTTCTCCGGACAATTTTGGTAAGGGACGCTATACCAAAAAAGGTTGGAAGCATTTCGGCTGTACAAACTCAAAACACAGTAAGGGACATTTTTTGGACAGCCGATTTGCTCAAGACTATAAATGTTATTGAATATTAATATGGGATGTTTGCATATTATGTTGGAAAGTTGTGTTATTTTATTAACGGATTTTCAAAAACAAAAGCATATTGTGCGTTCTGATTTGTTTGGCGATAATTATAGCATAGAAACTATCGCACAATATTCAAACCGACCAAGCCATGAACATTGTATTGTATGGTAACATTTTGTATTAAAATGTTGCTTGTAGATCGCTTAAGTAATGCATACTTCAATAGTAATTATTTGTATGGAATTATATATTCTGCATGTTAATAGTGTTGCTGACACTTCGACATTTCAAATTGTAAAACATTCAACATGCATACACAAGTATTAACGTTATATACCAAAATCAATTACTGAAATACCTATGATAAAATAATTTAAATATTAACCTACTACGATTTACTAACGTATTTTTGTCTGTCAATATAAAAATGATCTAGTACTGCCCTTCATATACCACACACCACGTCTTAGGAGTAAAGTCTCATTGGCGATTTCCACAAATGTTGAAATAGGCTTGTCGACAAACGCGAAAAGCTACCGAAATAGTTACCTACCACTAATCTGGTAGTCTTAACGTCTGTATTTAAAAAATGAAAGAAGAAAAATGTTCCAATGATTATTATCACTAAAATTAATGAGTAATACTTACGATGAAGACCTTGGGAGAACAAAAGAGGTGTTGGAAGACCCCAAAAGAGATGGTCCGACGACATAGTCGCTGTGGGGGGTAGAAACTAGCTGCAAGCAGCAACTGACCGGAGGAATTGGAAAGAAGAAAAAAAGACCTATCCAGCAGTGGAGGGTTCATGAAGAAGAAGAAGAAGAATATAGTAATGCTCCCATTCTTCCCAACCCATGGGTCTTTGACCTCCTTTTAGCACCCTTAGTGCATATTGGTATTCGGTCCGATGAAATGAATATTTTGCACAGATGATAGTATGTGGGTGGTGATTTAATGTCCTGGACACGAGGATTATCATCTTGGTTAAAATTTTGTTCAAACGTTTGACCACGTAGTAATAAATATTAATTATAGTGTTACACTATTTTTTCCGTCTTGGAATGCCTGTTTTTTATGCTGAATTATCTGAATAATGGCTAGGAGGATCCAGAAGATCCACAATCTATAATATGAACTGCAATGAAATATTACGAACTTAGTAATATTGTGTTTTCAATTCCAAATTACCGATTAATTTTATTATTACCTTTAAGACCACTTCTTTTTTTAGCCCGAGGCTCTTTTTTTCTGTGTCGGACGACACTAAGCAGGTCTGCTTCCATGAGTGGAAAACAACTTTTTGCGTGTACTCCATTATTTATTTGAACAGCAATATTTTTTGGGACAAAATGCTTCATAATTAGTATAGTACCCCACGCGAGGTGGCAAATTGTATCAGTTGATCAATTCGAATTGTATTTCTTCATTACTTTGTGATTGTAGTATAAATAAGAATACCTGCTTAAACTTTCCATTTTTTCTAAGTAATGTTTTATTAATAATAATAATAATAATACATTACTTACTGGCTGCCGGGGTGTTGGAGATGTCCGACAATGCCGCCAGAGACAACAAGAAGACCAGAATCACACCCCGCCATCTGCAGTTGGCCATTCACAATGACAAGGAGCTCAACAAGCTGCTCTTCAGCGTGACCATCGCTCAAGAGGCGTCCTGCCCAACATCTTGGCCATTCTTCCAGCCCAAGAAGACCGAGAATAAGGCGTAATAATACGTCGGCTCCTCTTCTCCCCCCCCCCCCCCAGACTCCGCTTACTCGACGCCCCGAGACCAATTGGCTACGTTTTTTTTATAAAAAATATATCTTTAATTATCATCATCATGTGGATTATTATCCATGTCTTTATAATCACCCTTAATGTAGTATTTTGCGAAAATGAAAATAAGTACTTCTCCTGCTTCATGGCTCCATCCCAACTTATCTTTGTCTACTGTTGGGATCAGCTCTCCTCCTCCCCAGGTTGTAGATTCTTCTATCTTGAACAATGTCACCTAAGCCATGTCTTCGAATCTTGTTTTCCTGCAGCATCCAAGATTACTTTTTTTGGTCTTCCTTTAGATGTTATTCGAGGAAGATTCATCGTGGAAAAAATATATGCACATACATATCATATGATCGTACGTTATATTTGTCTTCCTTTAGATGGTATTCGAGGAAGATCCATCGTGGAAAAAATATATGTACATACCATCTTTGCTTATATTTGTTGCATGAAATCTGCCTGCATTGTCCCAAATTAGCGTTTTGGCGTATTGACAAAACGCTGTGGGAATTTAGGTTATTTGTTTTAATATTTATCTATTTAGAGATATTTTTCCATCGGTAGCGAAACAAGTCACATGTGTTTAACATCAAAACATTTATTCGGTGAAATTTAGTTGGATATTTTTTTTTTATTCGACGTCGGAATATTATAATAAAATATTCCTTGCACTCGGACATTCCAAGAAATTGACGGTAATACTTTCGCCTGTCCATTTCCGTAACGCAACTTAACCCAATTGTCGACAGCAAACATGTTGGCTAAGCCACGAGTGTCGCAGACTTTGGTTTTCGCCAAAATCAACAAGGCAATATCATTTCACAATTTATTATTATTTATTCTAAATCAAACACCAAATCATTCACATTTTGAATGATATATCAATATTATAGATCTCAACTTAACCTAGGTGAGATTCATTCCGATTTAGTTCACGTATATGTTAAGGAGTCAGTATGGATTTAGGAGTCACTAGGATGCCACTATGTTTAATTAGAATAAGCTATATATACTTCACAAAATTTTTAACTGATGGCGCCACTATCAACTATACTTCCAAATGTATCAAATAACTACTCGCATGTGAAAGAAATCCAAGACCATTGCATATATACAAGTTTGAAAAAATTAATTCGATATGAATGTTCAATAATGGACCGAATAGTATACTTAGACTTCCATCTCAAAATGATAGATATTTCATCTCAAATTTAGACGCATTTAATAACAATTTCATTTAGTCAAGTGATTTAAACTTATTGATATCTTACATATTTGTATTAAATTCAATTTGCGAATCCTCTTAAATCAATCAGGGATTAGTTACGGTTTATGAAAATCGTTATCCCAAAGGGTTGTTTCGAGCAATTACTTAAAAGGAGGAACATGATGTAACTTTGCTCACCCTTTCATTAAATTAGAGACAGATTTGCTCTAGAATTATTTGAAGTTTACAGACGACCAATTTACGATACAGTGATGTCTCGCAAAACATATTTAATTCGTTCTAGGAGCAAGTTCGTTATGTCAAGAGTTTTGTGTGTATAATGTGAAACTCTTTTTTCCCATAACAATACATGTTTAAAAAAGAATAATTCTATAGCATAAAATATGGTGCTGTCACATAAAACAGATACTCACGTTAAATTTTTATTTTTTAGGCAGATTTAAATTTAAAAGTCTACCAAGTCTTACTGGGTCAAACCCTCTAGTTTCATCCTTTGCTTCTTGGCTGCTGATTTCTCGGAAAACCTTATCATTGTTTTGTTTCTCCCTCTTCTTCAACACCTGCCGGAAATAACAGGCAAGGGTGCCATTGTAGAGATCGTTGATCCTGTTGACCTCAGCTGAGTCTGGATAGGGTGTGTTAGTAAACTACTGAAACTGTCTCCATTTGACCAAGATGTCCTTGATGACATCAGTTGAGATTGGTTGATATGATTGATCCTCCTTGTTGTCAGATGAAGCTTCCCTTTGATCTTCATTACTTTCTGGACTAGAAATGCAATTGTCAGATGTCAGTTGTCAGATCTTCTTCGTGTTCTTCAATAAGCTCTTCACATCCTCCTCTCGTAAGATGAAATACGATACAGTCCGTTGTGTGAAGCAAGGTTCGTTGTTTAAGTCTCGTAAAGGACGAACAGAACTTTCGTTATGCGCAGCGTTCGTTATACGATGCATCCTGCATTTTTTTTCAAGTTATTTGGAATACGGTCTGAATCTCCTATCGTTGGTTCCAAAAATATACCTACCACATAGCTGGCTATAAATATTTGGATCATGTTCGGATTTTTTTCCTTAATCCATTTAGTAATATTCTGCTGGCCTTGTCGGCTCACGATGTTTTGGCCCTATATCCTTGATCAACAAACCCACTAAATTGAAGCTGGTATTGTCAATAAAATAAAGTAGTGTTCCCTTTGCCCATTTATGTTCAACTACCTCTGGTGACCTTAAAACTAATCGCCCATCAGTAAACAGGAGTTCATTAGTGACCTCTTTAAGTCTGCTAATATTGTTTACTATAAAACCTGCCATGTCCTACTATTCGACTAATAGGTTAAGGGCGTTACATCCGTTCAATTTCCTTACTTGAAGGTCGGAATGATCTACCCCCTTTCCGACCTGCACATACTGGTTTTTGTTGTTGTTTTTTTTTTCATCCTCAACCAAAAAACTTCTAGTCTTTTAATATAAGGCGATCATTAGACATTACGATGTGTATGAAACTCGTTTTGCTAACGTGCTATTTCGCACGAACGTACATTGGTTACTGAGAATTTTACACATTTTTTGCATCGTGTATTTTGATATCCTTTTTGTTAATCGGGCGACGATCCCATCTCTGTTTTGATTAACTGGTTTTCTCTCCTATAGAATTCTCATGAATAAACCATAATAAATCCTTACCAAAACTTGTTTTTGATACTTACTTACGTCAATCAATTAATTACTCCAAGGTAACTATTACGTTTCGGCCACTATTTTTTTTCCATATTCACAACCGCGTATTTTTTTAATACGAAGTTTATAATGCCAGTAAATGTTATACTAATGGTAAACACTAACTTTTGAAAAAAATCTATCTATTTTCTATTATCTGGTTTATTTTTATTCACAACATTTTGAGTGTTTTCAAATACTTGTTCACGAATATGGGTTTTTGACATCTCAACATAGATGAAGAAGAAAGAAGTCTGGTTATTTACAGGACCTGTGACCTGCCATGGGCTGGTTAAATGATCACTTTACACGAGTGCAACATTTACCATTCTACCTATGATTGACAACCACACTTCTCAAATTTCGAACACTACTCAATTTTTGGACACATTTAAAATGTTACAAATAAATAAAACTGGTCAAATTATAAAGTGTATAATTTTTTTTTAAATATTGTCTCCATGCGTTTCCTAGTTTGTTAAATAATCCGGGGTTCGGATCTTGCATGCAAATAAAAGGGTCTGTGCTAAAATAAAAGCATAGATGGCTGTTGTAAACTCATATGTACTGTGACATGTGATATATCAAGGAGTACCGGAATTTTGAGTAGAGTGGTTAGAATGGTGAATGTTACTCGTGTGATCACTTAACCATCCTATGCCGAGTCATAAACCCTGTACCCAGACTTCCATATTCTTTTTCATCTATATTGAGATGTCAAAAATGGTTTATTTTTATGTTAGGAATAATAAAAATATCGCATTTTTTCTTGTTTCCATTTGCGTCTTGTATACGTCGATATTGGGTAGATCAACTGTCGGGATATGGTCCCGTGGTTAGTGTCGCGGACTTTTAAGTCAGAGTTTCTCGGTTCGAACCCACACTGCCACAATTTGATGCCTATTTCTAATAATGAGCCGCTTAGGCTCACAGAAATCGTATGAAATTGAAATATTTTTGTAGATAATATAGGGTCCGCCATCTAAAGTTTTTTTTTTCAACTAGTGCTTATTTCGTGAATGGTAACACTTAGCTCATGTCTGATTTGACAGATAATTAGTTTTATCCTTCCGCTGAGCGAATATGGTTGTGTATACGCTTGAACAACGCTGGGAAATATTGCGACATTACTTTGAAAATCATGGTAATGTTGCAGAATGTGTGCGAAAATTGCGTACGGTTTTTGGAAGAAGAGAAGCACCGTCAGCTCCGTATGTTCGTTATCTTGTGAAAAAAGTGAAAGAAACTGGCATCCTCATCGATAAACCAAAGCGTGAAAAGCCAAAAACAGTGCGTACACCCGAGAATATCGATGTTGTGGCAGAAAGTGTGCGTGAAGCGCCATCAACATCAATTCACCGTCGTTCTCAACAATTGAACATTTCGGAGACATCATTGAGACGAATTTTGCATAAAGACCTTGGTATGACGCCATACAAAGTCCAATTGGTTCAGGAGTTGAAGCCAACTGACCATCCAATGCGTTTTCGCTTCGCTGAGTGGGCCTGCGATCGACTTACAGAAGATGCCGATTTTGCCAAAAAAATCATCTTTTCGGATGAAGCTCATTTTGATCTTGGCGGGTATGTAAACAAGCAAAATTGTCGTATTTGGGGCACAGAAAACCCGCACGCATACATTGAAAAGCCGGTACACCCAAAACGAGTCACTGTTTGGTGCGGATTTTGGTCCAGAGGCATAATTGGGCCATTTTTCTTTGAAAATGAGCAAGGAGTGGCCGTTACAGTCAATGGCGATCGTTATCGGGCCATGTTGAACGGATTTTTGTTCACAAAAATTGAAGAGGAGGATATTGGCAACATTTGGTTTCAACAGGACGGCGCTACGTGCCACACAGCCGAAGCTACACTCGATGTTTTGCGCCCTGTTTTCAAAAAAAAAAAGTTATTTGGCGGACCCTTTAAAAACACAAATATTTCTCTATTAAGAAGAGAAGGGCCCTTACGGTGCTGAAAACTTCCGCGTGCACCGGTGAAATGTATTTTTTACACCATATGAAAAAGTGATTTCAAAACGGGAAAATGCTAATATTCCTAAATGTTTGAGCACAGTGTATCAATTTTGTAATGTTAGCTCTGGTAAATATCTAAAAAAGATAAAAAATACATCGCAATTGCCGCCGTAGCTAGCTTAGCGACACGATCACCCTGAACGACGACTCGTGCGCAACTGAAATGAGATCGTCGGAAACTGTATGAAGCCGTGTGCGCGTGTACGTACGTAGCGTACGTTTAAGAGCAGCACGCACGCATACTCTAAGAAACTTTTGTGTATTGTTGATTCCATCCCCGATTTTTTTTACAATTTATTTATTTCCGTCGCTGCAAATGAATAACTTCATATTAAAATACTTTTATGTAACACGTTAAAGCATTACGGAGGAATACAAAAATTCTGAGTCCGTATCTATTATAATTTATATTGATATTCTCATTTTTAAAGTCAAGTTGTAGTAAATACATATCACCGGGAGGGGAAGGTTAAAAAAACTACTTCTCCAGCAGAAAGTACGAGTAATGAGTACTCCATCTACCTAATGTGTAACTGCTTGTTATAATAATATAGAACATCGACTCACACAACTGCATTGTCATGGGTCAGTTAAGGCCTGTATGAGTAAGTTCAGTACGATCGCCAAGTAGGAGAAATACATACGTATACGGGCAGTACTCGCTTCAATAATCTTGTTTATAAACGGAATTTTAATAAGATTCATCAGACCTAATCAGCTAAGTAGAGTACAGTAAAACCTTGATATAACGGATTAATTGGAGGGGGTCCGTTAAAGTCGAAAATCCGTTGTATTAAAATAAGTTCAAAATAAATCAAAAAAAATTTTTTTTTGAAAATATGAACACTGTATAAAATGAAATATAAACATGTAAGTGGTTTTTCCATTCTAATATTTATTCAATATTACCCTGTCGGACTGGTACCTGAAGCGGAGGACGGATCACCTTTCCTTCGTGTGGTAACGATAAAGATAACATTGCGTTTATTTGATGCAGTGCCCTATGCACCGTAGGGGTGCGGATAAGGGTTTGAAGAAGATATAAAAATTTAGCTAAAAATGAATTATATTACAAAACATAAACAAAATTCCATTAATTGTCTTCACGACACTCGTCGTGAAGTGACGTTGCTGTTTGATATCGACGCGCTCGCTTTCGGTTATCCTGCTTTAGAAAAGGAATCAAGTTTTGTTTGCACTTTTGAAGTTTGCTTTTTTATATAAATATTAATGACTCCTCTAAGCAGAGCGAAACTTAAAAATTGTGAAAAAAATGGAGACACTCAAAATATTGTGAGAGTTATCATATATTTTTTTTTTAATCTAAGTTTTAATTTAATTTTAAGTAACATTCTCTTTCCGTATTTGAATTATTTTTATCCTTTCACTACCTTGGTCTTCGTATAACTTACGAAGCATGCATAAATATTTGCGTTTCTATTCTTTGTGTAAATCTCACACGTATCCCGAAATACGATGACACAGTTTCTGCCGTATGCAAACGCCTCCCACAATGTGATTCTGTTGAACCTTGGCTGCTGCACCGTCAAACAGGAATAAGATGTCTGTATAAATATCACAAAATGCTTTCAATGATGAATATTTGCGCCTATCCTATATCGAAAATCATTCATTGTCTTAAACCGGGATGACTGCGACACGGTACAAAACTTGAACATATAACTACACAATATTTATTCACACATCACACAACTTCATTGTCTTAAACTGGGATGATTGCGGAGTTCAAAATACAAACACAAATACACAGTATTTATTCATACATCACACAACTTCAATGTCTTCAACTGGGATGACTGCGACACGGTACAAAACACAAGTACATAAATATAAAAAAAAATATTTATATATCACACAACTTCAATGTCTTAAACTGGGATGACTGCGATGCGGTTCAAAACACAAATACATAAATATACAATATTTATTCATACATCACACAACTTCAATGTCTTAAACTGGGATGACTGCGACACGGTACAAAACACAAACGCATAAATAAACAATATTTATTCATACATAACATAATTTCGTTGTCTTAAACTGGGATGACTGCGACACGGTACAAAATACAAACGCATAAATATACAATATTTATTTTTACATCACACAATTTCATTATCTTAAACTGGGATGACTGTGACACGGTACAAACCACAAACAGATAAAAACACAGTATCTATTCATACATCACACAACTTCATTGTCTTAAACTAGGATGACTGCGACACGGTACCAAAAACAAACAGATAAAAACAGCGTATTTATTCATACATTACACAACTTCACTGTGAGGAAGAGAACTGTAAAGGTCGGAAAAATTCATGTCAAAACAGAATTACGTACATTGCAGAAGATATGATGGATTTTTATAAAATGTTGTATACCTACTCATTTTAGTTGTATGAAAGTGATTATATTCTGAATTATGAAGATTACTCATATATGACTAATAAAATCCTTTAAAACCAGGAAAAGGATGTCCTAAAGAATTGTGACATCACTCATTCCTCCTAAAATGAAGAGAGTTTGATACTATAATTAATAAGTAGAGAAAGAAGAAAAATTTGGGGAGACCATGTCAACAGGATGGATGACTCAAAGATCACATTCATTGCTACTAACGAGATACCACCGGGTCACCACCTTCCCGGAAGACCACCAAAGAGATGGAATGCTGGGCGTCAGTATCACAGAAGTCACTTTCTTGAAGAAAAAAAAACAGATCTTCAGATCTAATGCAAGGAAAAGATAGACATGTTTAAAAAAATACTGGAATTAGTGTTTAATCATTAGACAGAATGGTGAACGTTACACCAGTATATAAAGCGATCACTTAGCCAGACGATGACGGGACTTACGTCCTATAAATACCCAGGCTTCTGGATTCCCTTCTCATTCATTGCTTCGTCTCTCCAGACATCTGTAATACTAATTAATATCTTAGATAATTGTATTATAGACTATACTACATTTCATATTGTTTCGTTTTTGATGTTTTTGTTCGAATATATTATATAAATTGTTTACAACATTTTGAGTGTGTCCATATACTTGTTCACAAAATCTGGATTATCTCCAATTACAGGAGTTATTTTCATATTATTTTTGACATCTCATCAAAGATGAAGAAGAATATGGAAGTCTGGGCATTTACGGGGCTGACGACCGTCAAAGGCTGGTTTAAGTGATCACTAAATAAATAAATTATAAGCTTAATAATAAAAATGAAAATGATATTTTCTGGCGTTTCTCATGTATGTGATTATAATCCAGGGTTTGGACCCCACATACTAATATAAGAGTTTCTGCTTAGTAAAAAGCTTCTTTACATCTCACCAATAGATGTCTCTAGTGAAGTTCTAGTGATTCAAGAACAAGGTTTCTAAATTGGTTCATATACATATATATAGAACTTCCGAGAATTTGAGTGATGTGGTTATCAATAATGGGTAGAATTGGTGAATGTTACACGTGTGTAAAGTGATCACTTAAACCAGCCTATGACGGTCGTCAGCCCCGTAAATGCCCAGACTTCCATATTCTTCTTCATCTTTGATGAGATGTCAATTTTTTTTTATATAAATTGAGAATTCTCATGCACATGTTCATATGATGATTGTACTAAACAGATGCTTAATTTAAAACGTTTTGTTTTTAGACTTGAGTAATATTCGCTCAGTTTTTTCCGCACTTGTTTATTGTTTTTATTTTTCAATTTCTGTCTCCTGTTAGCTGTCGCCTGCTTTCTGCGTCGTAAAATTACTGCGATGCTGTTGCATGATTAAATGATGCTGAATACATTTTTGATCGTCTAATGTCAATGACCTTCATAACTTATCATACGATTGTGCTTTATACGACTGTAGCTGACATCTGTGGGTCGATCCTGCTGCATTTCCGTATCTATGTAATTTATTTATTTCTCATTGAACACATCGCTCACTCCTTTCAAGAACGTCATAAATCAAAAAACGTCATTTTTCAGGAGAACGTTTTTAAAGTTTAAAAATTAATACAATGTATCAAAAATAAATATCAAGCCACTTATTGAACTTTTTACTGTGCAACAGATCTTTTGAGGTAAAACCTGAAGGTTTTTTCTCCATTTGAAAAATATTTATTTTATTAAAAAAAATATTAAACAATACCTTTTCTTCAAAATGCAAAAACAACACTTTCTGCCCTGTAGCGGGTAAATATTATGTTAAAAATATGCCGCTTTTGCTGGGATATAGTAAATTTTCTGGGCATTCCGAAAACATGCACAACTGAAAATTGACGATTTTTTATTTATGACGTTCTTGAAAGGACTGAGCGACGTGTTATTAACGATGCATCGTTCAAGTAACCATTTTGCGAAACGTCATTACAATTAAACGTTAGTATGACCAACCTTTGACATTACGATCTTGGAAGTGACTCTAGTAATGTGTATATTGTATGTACATATATGTATATGTATATTTATATATATATATATATATATATATATATATATATATATATATATATATATATAAATATATATTTAATAATATTATTGTTATCCCTGATTTCATGCAAATTTTGTAGAATTGTACGTTTACAATATTCCCGAATTTGAAGTTAGTTCTCACATTCGTTATTTTACATTGTTTTACATTAATAACGCATGTGAGAACTAACTCCAAATTCGGCAATATTGTAAACGTACTATTCTACACAATTTGCATGAAATCCGAGATAGGTACCGGCGATACAGTGAAAACAATAATATTATTTTTAAAAAAAACAACGCCTATTGTAAATATAAGAAGTTCGCGCCAGCGAAATTTAACGCTCTTACTATGCGAAGATGTTTTAACGCGATTAGTGGATAGTGTCGGATTTGCAATAAAAAACACAGCGGTTTAAAGTTTAACAATTACATAGTGACAAATAAGCTTTTGTTATTTGGCTTCGTCGATCTTAACGGAATGTAGTAATTGTGAACGAAACGTCCAGAAAGGATGAATTCCTAAAATAACCTTTATGTTTCTACGAGCGTCAGCAGTTGCAAGAGTGTCGTTTTGATTATTTTCTTGTTATATTATAGTAAAATTTTGTCGAATCTGAAAGTGCACAAATGACAAAAATAGTAGTTATACGAAAATTGACAAAGGTTCATACTTGCCGTGTTGAAAATGAAAGTATTTATGCCCAAAATATGGATATCTTTTCAATATAATTTTTTTAGTCCATTGTAAATAAAACATTAAGACAGGGTTATCTTTTTTATTTTTATATTTACTAAGTAAAACATTAATTAAAAATGGATAGATTTTACCAAAAAGTGACTGCCGAATCAATTAATGAAAAGGGTTTATCTTTCTTTGAATTTAAACTTCACTTAAATCATGCATGTATTTTTTCCTCAGTTATTATTATTGTACAATAGTGTCCCTGATAGAATTTAATTGCGACCGCGCTAGCAACAAGTCTCGCAAAAAGTTTTTTTTCTTTGTCAAAAAGTCATTTAAACCTGGTCATCTATCATTAGATGTGAACATCACCCATATCACGCATACATTTTTTTTCATCAGTTGTTAATATTATACGAAAGTATCCGTGATGGAATTCCATTGCAAGCGCACTAACAGCAAGTCTCGCTACTGAATGATATCGCAGAAAATGATTCTATGGACGTTTGCCAGGTGATAAAGAGCCGAACAACAAAACGATACTAATGATAACACGAAAGCACGTCCCCTTCCGTAGTTTAATGGTTACCGCGTTTGGCTGTCGTGCGTATAGTCCCCGCTTCTATTACCAACGGGATATACCATGTATAAAAGCGATTCTTTCACACCAATATTTATTTAATATATCACCCTGGTTTGTCACATGACGCACATGTCTTATCACATTTACACGACAAAGGGTTCGCATATTTTCCCGAGATGCCGTCTTGACAAAATTTCACTGAGTCAATAAAATTACTTTCAGGTTTTCAGGATTCCTTTTTTTCGTGATTTTTTAAGGGGGGGAAGAGATTTCTGATCAAGTTTATTATTTTTTTAACTATTTTTCGTCCGCCTCCCTAGTGTAATGGTCAGGTCGCTCGGCTACCGTTCTGTAGGTCCTGGGTTCGATTCCCAGGGGGGGGGTCAAATAAATACCAGTGATTTTTTCACTCTAATAGTCTCTTCTGGTACCTGCAGCGGAGGGCTGATAACCTTTCTTTAATGTGTTAATGATCAAGATAACACTGCGTTTATATGATGCAGTGCCCTATGCACCATTGGGGGGCGGATAAGTGTTTGAAGATGAAGATTTTTCAGTGAAGTAAAGAGTAGCAGGAGTATCGAAAACGACAAAAATAAGAATGTTTGTCTTATGGTAGGGACTGACCGGAGCATTTCGTTGTAACGTAACGTCGTAACATCGCTCGCGGCGAGCATCAGTGAGCATCCGAAACTATGGATGAAGCGTTCGGCTCGCTGTACTGACTATACGAATGCTCGCATCGTAACGTGATACGTTACGACGAAAAGGCTCCGGTTAGTCCCTACCATTATATTTAATAAAAAATAATTATGAGCATCGTGTAACGCTCAATTAACACATTATTTTGCGAGGGAACATTCATGCTTGATAAATCCCAGAAAGATACAACTTTATCGTCTGATTTGGAAAAGAATTTAATTAAGACCGATATCTCGAACGCTCAAATCAGAACGCGTTCAGCTGCGGCGCTGAGGGTTAGACGTTCTTCCGCGCTAATTTTTTTAATAGAATATATACACATTAGAATTAGATTTTTTTAGAATATGTATTGAAAAATATATTAATAATTCATTTTAAATCCTTGCCTTTCAATATCCGTTTTCTTTTCAAAACCGTATACCTATTTCGAAGAAAAATTATTTTTTCTATACAAATACGATGTTTTAAGAATGAAAATCATTAACCTTCATTGTAATTCCGCCTCCGTAGTGTAATGGTCAGCACGCTCGGCTACCGTTCTGGAGGTCCCGGGTTCGATTCCCAGGGGGGGTAAAATAAATATAAGTAATTTTTCCCTGTAATATTAATTTAATATTACCCTGGACTGGTACCTGAAGCGGAGGGCTGATCACCTTTCCTTCATGTGTAAACGATCAAGATAACACTGCGTTTATATGAAGCAGTGCCCTATGCACCATTTGGTGCGGATAAGGGTTTTTATTTTATTATTAACCTTCATTGTTACCCGGGTTTAAAGAAAAACTTTCATAATTTAGTATTTTTTTTAAAATTTAGTATGGAATAATTATTTTAACTCAATAATTTTTCAAAGGTCCATATATTTTACCTATACTTTTTAGCTTTTGGTGTGCCGCGGGTTTTTAGGAAGAATTTTGATGTGTCGTAGGCGAGAAAAGTATATTGGGCATTAAATATAAGTGTCATATTCTATCTGCAGGATGCTGCGTGAGAATGAGTAAAGAAAAATCTCCTCTAATTTATCAGCTCCAGTTTTATTATATCAAACTTGTTAGTGTAACATAGCCCCTGACCTAATTTCAGGGTGTTGATCATTTTAACATGAATAACGTGCAGTCTGAAATCGCATCTACGAACGGTATCGCTTCATGAAGTTTTTTGTTGTTGACAAAACGATTTTGTCGCGGTTACAATCGCAATTATTTGTACTGCATCTCGTGACATTGCCCCTAATTTGGTATCTGTTACTATCTGTAGTTTATAAATCATACCATCATTGCAATACGGCTGTCCAAACTTAAAACACAGTAAGGGACATTTTTTGTAGTACGTTTTTTTGCATTTTTGGACTAAGTAGTCCTGGTTCCAACTCTAATGCATGGAAGTGAAACATGGAGTTGGCAAAAGAAGGATGAAAGTAGTCTGAATGAAGTCGAAATGCGATCTCTCAGAAGAATGTGCGACAAAACTATGTATGATAGATGTACGAATAGTGAAATAAGGAAGGAATGCAAAGCTGAGATAAGCATTATCGATAAAATTAAGAAAGGTGTGTTGAGATGGTTTGGACATGTAGAACGAATGAGTGAGGAAAGAACGGTAAAACAAATTTATGAGGCGAATGTTAGCGGGAAAAGAAGCAGAGGAAGACCGAGAAAAACATGGCACGATCAGGTATGCCAAATACTTGAAAGTGGTCAGGTTAGGAGTCGTAACAATCGGCGGGTATGTATGAGGAGATACATGAACGTGGAAGAGGCGAAGAATGTTTGCAAGGACAGAGTGGTGCGGCGCTCTATTCTCTCTGCCTACCCCTGCGGGGAAGCGGCGTGATGGTTAGTTAGTTAGTTAGTTAGTGGACTAAGTAGAATCTACTTAGTCCAAAAATGCAAAAAAAACGTACTACAAAAATAATGTCCCTTACTGTGTTTCGAGTTTGGACAGCCGAATACTCAAAATATGCCTGGTTCTGCGCTCTAATTTGACACATTTTTTACATTTTTGACATTTCAACTGTTATGTACAAATGTGGTAGAAGACGATCAGTAATAACTCGTTAGTATTTTAATTTTGGATTATTATAAACTAAGTATTACTAGGTATCTCTAAGTGAGTAACGGTTTCTAGGAGAGACAAATCTAAAGTCCGTTTCAGACTACGCGGGTATGCACACGATTGCGGCTATGTTGTTGTCACCATTTGTGTCACCAACTTACCCACATTCCTTGCATCAACATAGGTGAGTAACAGTATGGAAGTCTGGGCATTTACAGGGCTTATAACCTGTCATAGGCTGGTCAAGTGATCAATCATGTCACTCATGATTGACAAACACACTACTTAATTTTTTTGGAACTCCTACATATATTTTATTTTATTTGAACTTTTTGTACAATATGTGTGTACATTGGCGGGCTTATTGCTATAAAGCAATATCTTCCAACCAACCAAAAAAAACAGACTAGTGTGAACGATCTAGGCTTGTACCTTTTGATGTCTATTAGAAATTAGTGGGGAGACAATGCTTGAACAGGTTAAGACAAGGATAAGAAAAAAGAAAAACAAAGAAACAGAAGAGAGCATAATTACAAATTAAGAATTTAAACAGGGTAACATGAATAGAAAAACAAAATGACGATAGAGTAAGGAAGGCATGGGAAAAGGGAATCAGGTAGAAAGTTTAAGGAAGAGAGGAGGGGTCAGGGGAGGAGATGGACAGTTAGGGTTCTAAGGTAAGATAATGATGTTTCAGGCGTTTTTTGAAGGTTAAAATAGAAGGTGCATTTTTTACGTGTAGAGGTAGTTCATTCCAGAGTCTAGCTGCTTGGACAGTAAAGGTATATATCATTAATCTCATGACACTACGTATGAGTTCACTGGAGCCATATATATTTGGATTGGGAAAGCTTTTATTTAGAACAAACCCTTTTATTTGGATGTACCTTAGATTCTAACCGGACTATTTTACATACTGGGAAACGTCTGAAAACATGATTTTCAATTAGATATCATTGATTTGAATATTTGAAATTTCGGTATAAAGCAACTTATAGATGTGTTTTCTTAAGTCTATGAACTCCTTAAGTCTATGAACGTTCTCGGAAACAAGTATTTCGCCATATCTGCTTCTGCTAAAAACCGCTACCTACGACTTCTTTGGACGTCATCACATTTCCATGGTAAAGGGTATTGTTCATACTATGCGCCGTGATAAAATCTCGATACCGGCGAACGACGCGCAAACGGTGGTGTGAATTTTAAATGAAACTATTGTCATCTATCGCTCTTACCATAGTCATACGTCGGCTTCCGGCGATTTGATTGGACGCAGTGTAGTGCGCCAAATGATACAGCATTCTGGTATGAATGCGAAATTACATTTTTGTTCATGACACGCTTTATCTTCTAGTTAACTAACATAAATTCAATAGATGTCTATTAAACATATATTTTTATTTATAATCGTAAAACTGCGTAATAAAAATTCTCAGCCACAGCTGAGCGAAAAATAGCATAAAAAACCACAAAATTAACATTTTTCATATCGAAACCACGGCAGGTTGTGGTAAAACTTTTTTTTACAGTTTTTTAATGTATTTTCATAACGATATAAATTTTATTTGTATTAAGGTATTTTATAGACATTTACGGCGTGTGCTTGAAAGAATTTTGCGAATATTTTTTTTATGTGCCAAAGTATCCATGAGGAAACTATTAATTTTATAATACAACATCTTTATTTTACGTTTTTGTCAAACCATTACTTTATTTTATTTTTAATGTACTTTGTTTATAAAAAAATAATTGTAAAACGAACTCCCTCTCTAAACACAAGTATCTACTTTATTAGAGAGGTAGAAACGTTATATTTGAAATGTATTGGATATTTACCAACTATTTTGTATTATTTAAATATAAAAAAAATAAAATAAAAATTCCACGCATATCTTTAGGATCACGCTCGGCTACCGTTCTGGAGGTCCCGGGTTCGATTCCCAAGGGGGGTAAAATAAATGTAAGTGATTTTTTCACTGTAATATTTATTCAAAATTACCATGGACTGGTACCTGAAGCGGAGGGCTGATCACCTTTCCTTCATGTATAAACGATCAAGATAACACTGCGTTTATATGACACAGTGCCCTATGCACCATTGGGGTGCGGATAAGGGTTTTATTATTTATTATTATTATCTTTAGGAAAAAATTTCAAAAATATTTAGATTCTTAAAAAGTAATTATTGTATGTTGACATAAAAATATTTTTAATTACAGTGCCAGCTCGCTAATCCGAACGTAAATCGTGCAGTGGGTTGTTCGGATTAAGGAATCGTGCGGATTACTGAGTGTTGTAAGAAAAATGAGAGAGAAATTTCGGTTTATGAAAATGCTCTTTATTTTACATTTTTATTTAAGATTGAAAAATTGATATTTTCTTTTGAACCAATGAACCTAACTGGTGTTCAAGGGACGAATCACCTGCTCGTCTCAAAACCATCAATTCCTCAGTGTTCTGGGCAACTTCTTCAGCTCAGTTGGTGGCTATGTTGAAAGCTTTCACGGCTTCAGAAGGTAGAATTTTTGAAACTGCCATCATGCGAACAACAACGCGTTTCGGATTAGCGAGCTTGCACTGTATTGGCTAAATCGTTTCATAGTGGAAAGGGTTTATCTTTAAAAGCTTTCACGGAAATATTTTTCAAATATTCGTTAAGGGTCGATGGTATGGTTGAGATGCAAGGGTTGTTAGAATAAATAGTAGGGTTATCAGGGAAAGTACATGTTTCTCGGAGAGGTAATTCATTTCAGTATTTTAACACTTTTCTATACCGCCCATCTTACTTACGCAACATCTAAATATGTATGTATAATATATTATACCTGTTCTAAATACATGGCCGGCATGTTACATTGGCACTATCTGGTTGTTGGTGTTGGCGCCTGCTCCTCTGTTGCAACACTCCGGTGTAGAATATTTACTTCTCAGTATGATACTTTATCTGCTCATTAGTATCTGACCAATCTCGTGTCAATGCGCTATCAGTCCACTCGAGTAAATCATTATTTGATCAATGTATCGGTTGACACGGCGAGGAACACATTTGGAATCATGATTTGATCAATGTATCGATTGACACGGCAAGAAACACATTTTAAATCATAATTTGATCAATATATCGATTGACACGACGTGGAACACATTTCAAGTCATGATTTCATTATTGTATCGATTGACACGACGAAAAATACATTTCAAATCATTGTTTATACACCGAGGAACATATTTCAAATCATTGTTTATACACCGAGGAACATATTTCAAATCATAGTTTTATTACGGATACAGGTTATGATTTCAATTTAAGTTTTACTTGGTAAATACCACTATTTCTCAAAATCTATTGTGTCACGTGTGTCGATGCATTCCGCTTCATTTTCAAACACCGTACATGATGCTCAATGCATCGAAATACGTGTCACAACAGATTTTACGATATAGTAGTGGTTTTACCGTGTAAAACTTAAATTAAAAATGCCACAAAGTGACTGCCGAATCAATTAATGAAATTTTAATTTTGATTTTGAAGCATAATCTTCAATGTTTTCTCAAAATTCTAAAAAATAAATTCAAATCAAAATTGTTATTTAAAATTTAAAAAATAAATAGACAGACACGGATACATTTAGTGGAGTGGAAGGGGGAAGCCCGTGGGGTTGGGACTTTTGAGATGACACTTCCAGGGTCCTAAAGAACACTTATGCCAAAAATCAAACCTATCAATTTCCTTTTGAGGACTGCATTGGTGGTCACCACACCTTCATCCTCCCTATTCTATCCCTACTTCTCACTACACCATCTACAACCTTTACTAAACTCTTCCCACTTCTGTCCAGTCACGCACAATTCGCTGGTCAAAATATTGGGCTCGCGAAATTCGGAAATTTCCTGCAAGGCAAACTGTTATTTGGAGAATTCCCAATGAATGGCAAGTGTCCAAATCATGAAAAATGGCATCACATGATATGACTTAGCTAGAGTTCAACTCGTGATGAATTTAAACACAATACCGTGAATATGTTTTCCAGAAATAAATTCACGAGTTTTTCAACGGATAGTAAAAATAATTAATAGTGACGAAAAACGTAACGCTGTCGATAACCGCAGACTTTTTATGCGGGAATTTCGCTAGCTTTTTTCCATTTCTTTTCAATTTTCAGTATGTTCAAACTATGTTTTTCACTAAAAATATTTCTTACTTACTTACTTATAACCCTTATCCACACCCAATGGTGCATAGGGCACTGCATCGAATTGACGCAGTGTTATCTTGATCATTACTTACATGAAGGCAAGGTGATCACTCTTGCGCATCAGGAACCAGTCCAGGGTAATATTAAATAAATATTACAATGTAAAATCCCTAATATTTATTTTCACCCCCCCTGGGAATCGAACCCGGGACCTCCAGCACGGTAGCTAAACACGCTGACCATTACGCCACGGAGGCGGACAAAAATATTTCTAGTGTGTCCAAATTTTTGTTCACGCATTATGATTTGCTCCGCTTAGGAGTTATTTATATTGATATCTCAACATAGATGAAGAAGAATATAAAAGCCTGGGTATTTACAGGGTCTGTCATAGGCTGGTTAAGCGATCATTTTATATACGTGTAGCATTCATAATTCTACCTATGATTCACGACCACACTACTGAAATTTCGGAAGTTGTATTTATGTTTTCATTGACGCCATTTTTTACATACTTTGTACTCTTAAGCAACATCTATGGTCGAGTTATGTAAGTTTTTTTTAATTAGCAGAGTTCTTCATGAAATGTATGTAAGACTCTTCTCTTTTTTTGTATTAAAACGCCCAAGCTCGCATCCGTATGTCCCATCGCCAAATTTTATATTGAATGTATTTTTTTAATATTGTCTTTTTGAGAATAAAATTACAACTTTGTAGTTTTTTCCACGTGAATTTTATTTGATATCATTTGGTTACGACTGGAGACTACGTCGGTTACGACGAAACCCGGTTGCCGATCAAATAAAATTCATGTGGTAAAAACTACATAGTTGTTATTTTATTCTATAAAATGCAGTTCCACCAAGAAATGTCAGTAGAAAACCTAAATCTGTGGTTGAGTTGAGTAAGTTTTTTTTAATTAGCAGAGATCTTTATGAATGTATGTAAGATTTTTTCCGATCTTTTATTTATCAATGTTTATATACTTATATGTATATTTATTACCTATTTTAACATTGTATCTCAAAAACACAATATTATAGATATTAAAATGAGACAATCAATGTACAAACACAAAGCTTTCGTCACAGAATACTTATAATTTTGTCCTCCGTCTTTGTGTTGTATGACTATATTTACACTTACTCGGTGAATTGCCCACGAACGCAAGTCGAGATTGAGTCGTTCTCAATCGCCTTTTTTTCTCGAATTGCCCACTGCGATGGCGGACCATGTGACCGCTTTAAACGAATCGCTTTTTTTCGCGGCCGGAAATAGGGGCTTGTCTGACGACGCGGCCTAAAAATATCGAAATCCCGCCTAATCAATGCGCGTCCATTTTCAATGCTCCATATTGTACGGGAGATAAATTAAAGTACAATAAAAATCACAAATAATCCTCGCGTCTTGACCAGCGTCGCTCGATATATTCAGAAAAAAAACTAACTAACTAACCATCACGCCGCTTCACCGCAGGGGTAGGCAGAGAGAATTGAACGCCACAACACTCTGTCTTTGCAAACATTCTTCGCCTCTTCCACATTCATGCATCTCCTCATACATACCCGACGATTATACAGGGTGTCCCATAATCCAACTTATTCCTTTTAAGGGGTGCTAGGCCAGCTTGACTCACCAAAAAATTCAAATATGACCTCAGTAAAAGTGTCTTAGTTTTCGAGATATTTCATTTTTTATGAATTTCACACAAATGAAAAAAAGTGGCTTTCCTCATAAAGTTTTATTAAAAACCATGAACTACAGATTCCATAACCGATTGATTAATATAGAAAATGTTTTCCTTTTATTCATCCCATAAAATCGATCATCATGGTCGTCATATATTATTTTTACTCTACTAAATTCTGTAAACAATCTAATAATTCTACTATAACATAACCTTCTATTGATTCTATAAACAATCTAATAATTCTACTATAACATAATCTTCTATTGATTCTATAAACAATCTAATAATTCTACTATAACATAACCTTCTATTGATTCTATAAACAATCTAATAATTCTACTATAACATAACCTTCTATTGATTCTATAAACAATCTAATAATTCTACTATAACATAACCTTCTATTGATTCTATAAACAATCTAATAATTCTACTATAACATAACCTTCTATTGATTCTATAAACAATCTAATAATTCTACTATAACATTACCTTCTATTGGTTCTATAAACAATCTAATAATTCTACTATAACATAACCTTCTATTGATTCTATAAACAATCTAATAATTCTACTATAACATAACCTTCTATTGATTCTATAAACAATCTAATAATTCTACTATAACATAACCTTCTATTGATTCTATAAACAATCTAATAATTCTACTATAACATAACCTTCTATTGATTCTATAAACAATCTAATAATTCTACTATAACATTACCTTCTATTGATTCTATAAACATTACGCTATTTCTACGTAGGAATATTTAGAGATAATGGAATACCAAAGATTACATTCACATCTCTATCCTTATTTCTTCAAATCTTAAAATAAAACATCCCAATTTAACTGTGATGGAAGCGAAACATGGAGCTGGCAAAGGAAGGATGAAAGCAGAGTGAACGCTGTTGAAATGCGCACCCTCAGACGAATGTGTGGAAAATCATTGTATGAAAGAATTAAAAACGACAATTTAAGAAAGGAATGTAAGGCTCAACGAGGAATAATTGAAAAGATTAGGAAGAGTTCTTTGCGGTGGTATGGACATGTGGAGCGAATGGATAGCGAGATAATGACTAAGAAAATACATGTGGCGAATGTGAGAGGGAAAACAGAACGTGGACGACCGAAAAAGACTTGGCACGATCAGATCAATCAGAACCTAAAATCTGGCGGTGTCAAGAGTCTGCGTAATCGGAGGGCATGTATGACTAGATGTATGGATGTGAAGGAGGCGAGGAGTGTATGTCAGGACAGAAGAGTGTGGCGTTCCATCCTCTCTGCCTACCCCTGCGGAGAAACGGCGTGATGGTAGTAGTAGTAGTAATTTAACTTATATAAATACTCAGCATATTTTTTTTTCATTCAAATATTTATGTTGATGATTCTTTGTATTTTTAAAATAAAGTGTTTTGTTTACGCAAGAGTTCAAAGCCCTGCAAAATTTGGTATAATTCTAGTATTACCTTAAAAAATCATGTTTGGTTGTTACATACCAACATTTTGGCAGGGAACCAAATTGGTAAGTACGCACTCTAAAATGAAAACAATTCCTTCGAGATCAATTCATAGCTGGATATGATATCGCTCACTGCTTTCAAGAACGTCATAAATCAAAAAACTTGATTTTTCAGGAGAATGTTTTTAAAGTTTAAAAATAAACCACAATGTATTGAAAATAAATATCAAGCCACTTATTGAACTTTTTACTGTGCAACAGATCTTTTTAGGTAAAACGTGACGGTTTTTTCTCCATTTGAAAAATATTAAGTATATTTTTTAAAAAATAATTGAACAATACCTTTTCTTCAAAATGCAAAAACATCATTTTCTGCCCTGTAGTGGGTAAATATTAAGTTAAAAATATGCCTCTTTTCCTGGGATATAGTACATTTTCTGGGCATTCTGAAAACATGCCCAACTCAAAATTGACGATTTTTGATTTATGACGTTCTTGAAAGGAGTGAGCGATATGTTATCCATTAATGAAGTCAACATGTATTCGATGATCTGTTTTTTTGTAATCTTAAAAAATGGTATTTTATTTACTTTATGCAGAAAAAAACCACCACTTTACAGATACATTTGCGTCATGATTACTAATGGGTATATCGCAAACATCTAAGATGTTTCTTCGTGGGTTACAATCTGTGTGATAATTAGTTTGCTTCTTTCATGGTCATTTTCCACCCGTCTCTACCTCCGCTCCATCTCTTCAACTCGACGTATCCGCTACAGCGTATGTTGGAAATAATTTGGTCCACGTAGTTTTGTCCGCCTCCGTAGTGTAATGGTCAACACGCTCGGCTACCGTTCTGGAGGTCCCGGGTTCGATTACCAGGGAGGTCAAATAAATTTATTCCATATTACCCTGGACTGGTACCTAAAGCGGAGGACTGATCACCTTTCCTTCATGTGTTAACGATCGAGATAACACTGCGTTTGTATGATGCAGTGCCCTATGCACCATTGGAGTGTGGATAAGGGTTTGAAAAAAAAAAGGAAAAAATTCAAGCGAGGTCATTCTCTGTAGTTTGTGCCTTTGTGCATTCTCTCTGTTATCATAAAAAGTAGGCCTGGGTGTTATATATTATGGCCTGAAAACATAATCTAACCCTGTGTCTCTTTTCAGGAATAATGAAAAGCGAAAGGAGAAGTCTCGCGATGCGGCGCGATGCCGGAGGAGCCGAGAGACGGAGATCTTCACGGAGCTGGCGCACTCCCTGCCGCTGCCCAAGGAAGAGATGGACCAGCTGGACAAGGCTTCCATCATGCGCCTCACCATCTCTTACCTGAAGGTCCGGAGCGTCATGACCATGTGTGAGTATACAAATCTACTTATGTATCTCTTTAATTCCTAATCACTAATAATCAGTAATAATGCTTAAGTTCTAATAAACTAATCAAATGAGTCCTTGTGTCAATAACTTTTGCTGCCGCTACTTCTCATTGTTACTCAAAGGAAGCTACAGCTAGATACCAATCTTTTATCCTCGATATAATAAATTGAAGAGCATCTTCAAGATTTTTTCTGACTTCAAAAGAGATTATCTCTTTTTCAATTTAAGTTTTACTTAGCAAATACTACTTTTAGTAAATAGTAGTATTTACTAAGTAAATCTTAAATTAAAAATGGATAGATTCTACCACAAGGTGACTGCCGAATCAATCAATGAGAGTATTTCTCTTAACCACTTAATTCTTTATAAGACTCAATATCAATACCAAAAATGGGTAGTTTTTTTTGTAATATATAAAGATAAAATAAATAATAATTACAAAAACACTGGTAAAACTGTAAGACTGATCTCACTGATCTACGAAGTATATCTTCTTCTTCCTGGGTCCATCCCAACATATCATCTTTGTAGATCGTTGGGGTCAGCTCTCCTTGTCCTCAGGTTGTAGATCATGTGTTGTGTGGTTGTAGGTCATGGGCAACGTCACCCAGACCATGCCTTTCAATCATATTTTCTTTCTACAGCAACCATGAATTCTTTGGTCTTTCTCTAGATGTCTTTCGAGGAAGATCCATGGCGATTGCCTGGTTCACAATATGATCACGTTCTCTGCATCCTTTGTGCCTAAACCATCTCAATTGCCTTTCCTCTACCTTACTATTGATATCTGTTACATCCAGGCTTCCTCAAAGCAGGTATTATGCACCTTATGCAGGTATTATATACATACTAGATACATTCAACGAGGTAGGGCAGTTAATATGAAAATGATTTATAATGCTGGAGTTCTCTCTTTGTATACTTTTACATCTCTGAATTATTTTATATGTTATTTTCAGTCCCGGAGATGCCGTTGAAGATCAAGGAAGCCCCGAACCAATTTCCCGACGATGTTGTCCACTCCAACGAGTTGTCTTATCTGAAGGCCTTGGACGGTTTTGTGCTTGTAATGTCACCAGACGGAGATCTGGTCTACCTATCCGAAAATGTCAGCGATTATCTCGGGGTCTCTCAGGTAAATATGATGTCATTATTTTAAAATCTCATTGCATTTTAATTTTTTTACCTGCTCGGTAGGTTATAATTTGGCAGTGCCCGATACGCCGTTTTTTGTTGTAATCAATCTTCTTGGTACTGATGAAAATATAAAACAAAAAGTGTATGTTTCCAAGGTTTGCCTTCTGCACACGAATTGAATTTTGATATCGGGTCATTTTTTATCAGAGCCCAATTGTCATACTAATTTTTAAAAAACCACTTTGGAATCACTTCTATGGAGTTTTAGTGTATTTGGGAATAAATAGTCTAATAAAATAAAATAAAAACTATTTTTCAGTATTTTAAGCGTCCAAATCTTTATACACAAATCTGGATTGGTATACTTGGAAGTTATTTTTATATTGATATCTCAACAAAGATGACAAATAATATTGAATTCTGGGTATTTACAGGGCTTACAAACTGTCAAAGGTTGGTTTGAGTGATCAAATGTTTGACACATTGAAGGATAAATACTTCCAAAATTTTAGTAGTATGGTTGTCAATTACGGGTAAAAGAGAATGGTGAATGTTACATTAACAAATTTCAGACGGGCATTTTTTACGCCTGCGGACTGCTGGCTATGGGATTTGATAATTATGTACTTATAGTTTGGACCTTAACAAAGAGATTGGTTTAAAATATTCATATGAAAACATTAGATAATTCCTTCATTTCTGCCTTGGAAATAAGGCCAGCGCAGAAGGAAAAAATACCCTTCCCGTTCTTAAGTATCAACCGACCAAACGGGAAGAAATACCTTTCCTGTCCGAAGGGTGTCAAAATAATTTCAGTGTGCACTTGTTCATACCATGGATTAAAAATTAAGAACTCAGTCTATAAGGCCGTCAATAAATGGTTTCACTACAATCTTTGATTTTTTACTTTGTTTTTCTTTTTTTTTTAAAATTCTTTTGCATTATATAGCATAAATTCAAATACAAAAAATATTAATAAAATATAAAAATTATTACAAAAAAACATCCCACAAAGGCTAAGTAGAACTAGTTAATACAAAATACAAGAACTTAATATAAAATACCAAAAATACTTATTATTACACTTTGAGTGTGACCATGCTCATTCGGTTTAGGAATCCCCCATCAAATTTATATGATACCTTTTGAAACACAGTTTTTTTTTTGTGGATACAATCGGCTTATTTCTGACAAATAATTATTTCCAAATTTTCCATTTCTCTTAAAATTTTCCCAATTTCTTCATGCATTACTATTTTATTGGTAACGTCAACATACAGATTTCTTTCAAACTTTTAGTTTACATTGTAAACTGTTTGCCTTGACCTGTAATAACAGATGATAGGAAAACATCAATGTTTGTCTGCAATGGAATCCAAACAATATCCACGTGGTCACATGTCACTACTATCACGAACAAACAAATACTCCTGCGTATGTAATCTCTTGTTATGAAACATATATTTTTTTAGTTATCTTTTCAGACTTCATAAAGTGAGAATACTATGGAATATTTTTAGTGATTACTACAACGCTCGCTCCTTTCAACAACGTCATTATCAAAAAATTGATATTTCAAGAGATAGTTTTTAAAGTTTAAATATATTATCAAATGTATTAAAAATAAATATCAAGCCACTTATCGAACTTTTTACTGTGAAATAGATCTTTTTATGTAAAATATGAAAGTTTTTTCTCCATTTGAGAACTATTTAGTATATTTAAAAAAATAATAAAACAATACCTTTTCTTCTAAATGCAAAAACAACACTTTCTGACCTGTAGCGGGAAAATATTAAATTAAAAATATGCCGCTTTTGCCGGGATATAGTACATTTTCTAGGCATTCTGAAAATGTAAACAACTGAAAATTGACAATTTTTGATATATGACGTTGTTGAAAGGAGTGAGCAACATATTAATATTTGACTTACAATATTATATTATCGGGCCAGAAGGTTTTATGAATAAACTCTCTCTTACCAAACAAAATCACAGGAATTAAAGACATATCGCTCACTCCTTTCAAGAACGTCATAAATCAAAAAACTTCATTTTTCAGGAGAACGTTTTTAAAGTTTAAAAATATAATACAATGTATTAAAAATAAATATCAAGCCACTTATTGAACTTTTTACTGTGCAACAGATCTTTTCAGGTAAAACCTGAAGGTTTTTTTTCCGTTTGAAAAATATTAAGTATATTTAAAAAAATAATAATACACTACCTTTTCTTCAAAATGTAAAAACAACACTTTCTGCCCTGTAGCGGGTAAATATTAAGTTAAAAATATGCCTCTTTTGCTGGGATAAAGTACATTTTCTGGGCATTCCGAAAACATGCACAACTAAGAATTGACTATTTTTGATTTATGACGTTCTTGAAAGGAGTGAGCGATATGTAATTTGAAGGCAAGTTTTTTTGTCCGCCTCCGTGGTGTAATGGTCAGCGTGTTTAGCTACCGTGCTGGAGGTCCCGGGTTCGATTCCCAGGGGGGGGTGAAAATAAATATAAGTGATTTTACACTGTAATATTTATTTAATATTACCCTGGACTGGTTCCTGAAGCGCAAGAGTGATCACCTTGCCTTCATGTAAGTAATGATCAAGATAACACTGCGTCAATTCGATGCAGTGAGGAAAAAACGGTAAAACAAATTTATGTGTGAATGTAGTTGGAAAAAGAGCCTCTAAAAGTAGAGGCTTTGCAAGTTATTTCTTTTTAAACAAGTACAATTTTCTATACAAATTCTATGTACAAAATATCAAACAAATAGGCCTAAAAATAAAAAAGTTAGAACCTAAGTAGGAACATGACAAGCAGTGTTGCATAAGCCGTGCTAGATTTCAAAGTCACTTGGACGATAGGTAATTTAAAGAAAAAACCTTTTCTACTTCTCCATGTTAGGTCTTTGACCATTTATACAAATATTTGGTTATTTGTGCAATGGGCAGGAAGGGTTGCAGTAGTATTTATCGTTTACATATGGTTAATATTTACATGAACAAATATGATACTTGACATTTAGTTGGCATATTAACACATTGTTGTCGGGCGATTTTTTCATCAGTCCCGTCCCTTATTATACTCAGCCAGTCTGTCGCCCGACCCTCAGTATCTTTCTCTCTCTAACCCTTATCCGCACCCCAATGGTGTATAGGGCATTGCATCATATAAACGCAGTGTTATCTTGATCGTAAACACATGAAGGAAAGTTGATCAGCCCTCTGCTTCAGGTACCAGTCCAGGGTAATATTCAATAAATATTAGAGTGAAAAAAATCACTTCTATTTATTTGACCCCCCTGGGAATCGAACCCGGGACCTCCAGAACGGCAGCCGAGCGTGCTGACCATTACACTAGGGAGGTGGACCCTCAGTGTACTTACAAGTAACCGCAAACACAATTCCGATCTGTACAATGTTTTTTTGGCATCTTTCGCTCTACCAAAAGTAAGCAAATAAAATGCTTTTAAGTGTCTCCCGCTCTCTATCAACAGTATGTAGAAGGCGCTTTTAAGCGTTTCCCGCAAACAGTGTCTGAAATGAAGAGCAGAGAATCTCTAAAATGACTTAAAGAAAACACTTGTTTTATACCACTTGAGTAGAATATATAAATATAATAAATATATATATACTCAAGTGGTATAAAACAAGTGTTTTTTTTAAAGATTGTAACATGTCTTACCACAAAGTTAATACCGAAACAATAAAGAAATTAAATGACTTGTTTAAAAACAGCCATTTGCATTTATACTACTTCATAATTTGCACCCGTCAAAGAGTATTTGAACCTTTCTCACAGCATTATTTTTTTTTAATTTTCCAGATGGACCTGATGGGCCAGAGTGTCTACGAGTTCAGTCACCCCTGCGATCACGACGAGATCCGAGACGTGCTCTCCGCCAAGGGACGAGAAAAGCTCGGGGAAGCCCCCAAGTCGTTCTTCATCCGCCTCAAGTGCACCCTCACCAACAAGGGCAGAAGTGTGAACCTCAAATCTGCAACTTACAAGGTAACATTATTGACTGGACACTTATGAAAAAAAAGACTAAATTTCAGACTCAACTGTCCTGATATATCGCTCACTCCTTTCAAGAATGTCATAAATAAAAAATTGTCAATTTTCAGTTGTGCATGTTTTCGGAATACCCAGAAAATTTACTATATCGCTGCAAAAGACACATATTTTTAACTTATTATTTACCCGCTACAGGGCAGAAAGTGTTGTTTTTGCATTTTGAAGAAAAGGTATTGTTTAATTATTTTGTTAAAATAAACTGAATATTTTTGAAATGGAAAAAAAAACCTTCAGGATTTACCTAAAAAGATCTGTTGCATAGTAAAAAGTTCAATAAGTGGCTTGATATTTATGTTTAATACAATAAAACTTTAAAAACGTTCTCCTGAAAAATGATTTTTTTTTTATTTATGACGTTCTTGAAAGGAGTGAGCGATATATACACAATACTTTCTTACCGTTCTCAACCCATCGAATGCAGAATGGTCTCAACAGATTATCAATTTTTTTACAAAAATTACTTGACTTGAAAATAACTTGACAAAACTGTCTTATTTATCTGTACAGTACAACCCCGATTTTTCAGGACGGATGGTGAATAAATCCTGTATTATTGATTTCCCTATTAATATGAAAACATTTTTTAAAATGTAAACAAAGAGAAATTTAAAACTACCCTTATGTAAACCTACTTGCTTCGTAAGACGCATGTGTTGACAGCATGACACGGCTACAGGCAACCGACTTAAAAGTTGATATTTTCCTCTTGTTTGTTGCTTGTATAAGACACTGCCATCTTTTGAAATTTTCTAAAAACTTTTTTCAGCAATCTGCTAGTTGTTTTCTTTGCTATAATAGATATAGGTAATAAATACCTCTGAAATTAATAATAGGGGGATTGCACCTTGAAATTTTCAAAAAGATTTATTTTTCCCATATACTCTTTACTAACAAATTTTATATTTTAAGAATAAAATTTATAAACATAAGTAAAACAAGTATCACTAACTGTTATATTAATAACATCTGATTCATGGTAAATAATCTTTATTTATTAATTCGGTATCATTCATACTTTATTCGATTTTAGAAAAAAATTATGACTATTTTTTTATTGTTTTTTTAAGCACTGGATTAGAAAGCGAGAAAATTTTTTTATTATAAAAAATGGTTCCATTTTTTTCCATAAAAAATTCTTCATAATTTATGTCTTTATCATTTGGAAACCTTGAAGTCCTTTTTATACTACACATACATAATTTTAAGGACTGCAAGGCCCTCACATCGCTCACTCCTTTCAAGAACGTCGTAAATCAAAAAAACTTGGTTTTTCAGGAGAACGTTTTTGAAGTGTAAAAATATAATACAATGTATTAAAAATAAATATCAAGCCACTTATTGAACTTTTTATTGTGCAACAGATCTTTTTGGGTAAAATCTTAAGGTTTTTTCCCCATTTTAAAAATATTTAGTACATTTAAAATAATAATCAAACAATACCTTGTCTTCAAAATGCAAAAACAACATTTTTTGCCCTGTAGCGGGTAAATATTAATTTAAAAATATGTCTCTTCTGCTGGGATATAGTACATTTTCTGGGCATTCCGAAAACATGCTCAACTAAAAATTTATGATTTTTTATTTATGACGTTCTTGAAAGCAGTGAGCGACATATGTACATCTTAAACCTCATCTATGATTAAAAGTTAAGATTTTTTTAGTTGTCTCATATCTCATATCAACTTGCATATTTTTATTTTTCCTTTCTAGGTGATTCACTGTACGGGGCATATTCTCATGGCCAACAACTTCATCTCTGAGGAGACCAACAACAACTCGGTCGTCAAGTCGGAGTCCAAGACCAAGAGTCTTATAGCCGAGTGCATCAGGTCCAAGGGGGAGGGCAACGATAGTGACAGTTCCGAAGCCAGAGAGGTGAAGCCCTTTAAGAAGGTCGGTTCTCTGGTGGCCATCGGGAGACCCATCCCTCACCCTTCCAACATCGAGGTTCCTCTGGACAGCATGACGTTCCTCTCCAAGCACAGCCTGGACATGAAGTTCACATATGTGGATGAAACGTAAGTTATAATAATTCATACTTTTACAGAAATTATTTAATTTTATTCGAAACTTTGTACAAATTTTGTGTACATTGGCGGACTTGTTAAATTTTGTGTGCATTGACCAATTCCTTCCAATATTCTTCCAATCTTCAGTCAATATGTTTCTATGTTTGTAACATCAAATAATACTATTTATTATTTTGGCATTCACTCTGTGGTTTGACATGATTAAATTAAATTATAAACTGCATAATAAATTGAAATCACGTTTTCGGGCATCTCCCAGCATGTTAAATAATTTGGTTCGGATCTTGTTTACATCTTAAAAAAAAGGGTCTCTGCTTAATACAGCTTTCTCAATCTAATCATAGAGGCTGTTGTAAACTCAGGCGTCATAATATTGATGAGTATGTATGAGCCAAAAATTGAGCAGTGTGGTTGTCAATCATGGGTAGAATGGTGAATTTTACATGTGTGTCAAGTGATCACGAAACAGGTCATAAGCCCGGTAAATACCCAGATTTCCATATTCTTACTTATTTATTTTTTTATAAAAATGTTAATAAAATTAGTATATAACCACTCACCGGTGAGTGAGTTCGGTGAGTGGTTATATACTAATTTTATTAACATTTTTGTAAAAAAATAAATAAGTAAAAATGACTAACCACAAAGTAAATGCTTTAAATATTAATAATATTGAGAATATTCCATATTCTTCTTCATCTATGCAGAGTATACTATAAACTCTTTATATTTACCTCTAGATGGAAATATTTATAGATTCCGAAACTAGTTGTAATAAAATATGAAACTATTTAAAATATAAAACACTGAAAGTAGTATTAAACAGGTGTTTTGTTTTTAATTTTATCAAATGATGCCTTTCCCAAAAAAAGGGCAATCTTATAGTTATGTCAGTTTTGCAGTAATTTAGCGATATATGGGGTTAACGGAAACAGTACTGTATCCGTTAACGTTAAGATATGATTTGCCCCTCCACTTCTACTAACAATAAACACTTACATTAAGCTTTTTCTACCCTTTACTCTTATATAAAGTAATTTTAGACCGTTGATAGCGGATTGGAAAATAACCCATATAACTCCTAAAATTAAAAGCCAAAATCAAATGTTTCTTGGTATTGTCAGATAACGAATCAATGTGTTTCCTTAATATATTTTCTTCGCAAATCTCTCTTTAAAAATGCATTATCATTTAAAATTTTACACATCCTATTCTAAGGACTCTGTTCTTCTTATGTTGATCGAGCTCTTCACTACATAATTTTAAAATCCTTTTAGTCTGCATTAAATAAATATTGAATTTTTTTTTTCAGGATGCTGAGAGTTCTCGGATATGGTCCTCAAGACTTGACTGGAAAGTCTGTTTATGATTACCATCACTCGGTAGACAGCCCTTCGCTTTCCCATCACTTCAAGTGCTGTAAGTCTATTTTTCGTTGTTGTAATTAATCCAATCTTATGATTTAAAAAGAAGTTTAAAATGGTTTATGTAAAATATTTAAAAAATCAAACGAATAAGTGTAATGAATAATATTACTTGATTGATCATTTATCATTCTTAAAATCTCGGAGATTTAAGAGTAAATTAAATGATTTGATTAAAATGTTATGTCGTATCGTTAGCGCGCTGTTTAAGTTCAGATTGCATTGGAGCACGTATCATCAGAACGGTGTTTTATTTTGTCTCTGTTTAAAGCTAATTTAGACAGTTCCTGATCTACCACCTCGATGATCAATACATCATGTATTTATTATTTTAACACATTGTTTGCGGGAAACGCTTCAAAGCGTATTTTACATACTGTTTGTAGTGGGAGACACTAATACGCATTCTATTTGCTTACTTTTGGTAGAGTGCGAGAAACGCCAAAAAACATTCTACAGATCGGAATTGGGTTTGTAATTACTTGTGATTAGTATACTGAGAGTCGGGCGGCAGACTGTCTGAGTATAATTAGAGTGGGGGTTGATGAAAAAACTGCGTGACAACAATGTCTTAAACACGTATATTCTTGAGAACTGCTACTTTTTACGAAAACAAATATGTAAGTTAGTTATAAACTATGTTGATAATAAAGATGTCACAGTTTGTGCCAACTGCGCGTAAAGAGTAATGATACTTGCCTATTTCATTGTATTGTGTCAATATCGCCTTGCCCCATTTTGCACAAATCCTACTTTATTCATCCTGCTTCTTAAGTTTTGTTTGTTTGCCTATGTGTATTTTTTAATATACATACATTGAATATAAAACTAAGTGATAAAATTTGCACCGGATTGTCCCTGAATCAAAACAACTTTTTAAAATTTTATTACTGATTTTTAATTACTCAACAATCACAAATTGTTGGCACAAGTTTCACCAATTATTTACGTGGAAGTGTTTAATTTACTGCTGTTATAATTGGCATATACTCTGACTCGACTGTATTTTAATAAAAAGTTGTTTTTTGCGATTTCTTCAGGGCAATAAATCTTAAATATTACTAGTGCCGTGTTTTTACAATGTTTGAAATGCTTCTGAGTGTAAATGAATTATGTCTAAATCTTTTGACTAATGATTGATCATCATATTTACATCTTTTATTTTGTATTTTGTAAGCATATTCATATTCAATAATTGTAATACTTTAGTATTCTTGTAATTTAAAAAAAAAAACTATAATCATTATCGTACAAACTTACTTATCAATGGCAATCTAATATCGCACCCTTATATTTTTGCATTAATTAAACTTATCAAGTTTTTTGGTCCACTTTTTGTGTTTTCTATCTCAGTGTGTGTGAAGTAATTACACATTTCTTTGCGGGAAACGCTTAAAAGTGTTTTTTATATACTGATAGTAAATAGCGGGAGACGCTTATAAGCTTTTTATTTGCTTACTTTTGGTAGAGCTCAAGAGACACCAAAAAACATTGTACGGATCGGAATTGGGTTTGCGGTTACTTGCGATTAGTGTACTGAGGGTCGGGCGGCAATCTGTCCGAGTATAATTAGGTTCAGGGTTGATGAGAAAACCACCCGACAACAATGTGTTAACTGTCTTTCAGTTTTTAAATTATTATGTGTTTCGTCTTTATATAAAACATACCTGCTTCTTTTTGTAAAAACATTACGGTGGTTGAGAAAGACTATCTCATTAATTGATTGAGCAATCACTTTTTAGTAATATGTATCAATTTTTTATTAGTATACTTAGGGTCGTGTGGCAGATTGTCTGAGTATAATTAAAGCTGTGTTTAGTTAGCCACCTGATTGGGTCAATGCAATTATTTATATCATTTGAATATTTTTTTTAAATTTGTTAGCGCATTTAGCTACCGTGTTGGAGGCCCAGGGTTCAATTTCCAGAGGAAGATGAATATAAAGTTTATATTCATTTTAATTTGTACTCTGTAAAATTATCATAAATGACATTGTTTACTTAAGAAGATCCACATCTGTTATAGCTTCAAACAGTTGAATAACAGATCATTTAGAAGTTGCACCGTTTGATGTCGAATTTTCAATGGTGCATCTCTTTAATAAGATTGTGCAACGCATCTTAAGATTGCATTTACAAAATATATAAATGCAGTAAATCTGGATAACATGATTTACTATGTTTTTTTTTTTATTTCTTTTAGCACTTTATTTGCTAACGAATTTTTTAAAGATTTCCCTTAAAAACCAAGCAAATTTGTACTAATAGCAAAAAATACAAGCAATTAATTCATAATTTCTGTACCAATCGTTTGATTATCATGATTTTTATTATATTAACTACCAAAAGTCGACTAGTCGGCTTTTCGCTGCCAACCGTAAACGACCAAACACCGATTAGTCGGTTTTTCTATCCTACATACTGGAAAAAAATATGTTTTTCACTATTTCGATTTCAAATTTGAACTATTAATTTTTAAAGGATATTTAATAAGAACTAAAAGAATTTCAAAATAAATATGCACTATTATTTGTCAAAATTTTACATGTTAATGACAATATTTGTAATAAATACAAAATGTGTCTGGAATGAATCACAATGCGACATTTTTTGCTTATAATTTCAAGTGCAAAAATATTGTCTTCAATGTGTAAATTTATGACAAATAATAATGCATATTAATTTTTTTTTTCGGTTCCTATTAAATATCCTTTTTAAATGAAATTTGAAATAGATATAATGATGTACGCATAAATAAATATTTGAGTGAAAAACTTTTTAAACGTGAGATTACAAGAGTACTGTAATCGCAAAAAGTTAACAAGGTACTGCTATCTGTAGAGTAAAATAAAGCGTTATAATATAACATATCGCTCACTCCTTTTAACGTCATAAATCAAAAAACTTGATTTTTCAGGAGAACGTTTTTAAAGTTTAAAAACATAACACAATGTATGAAAAATAAATATCAAGCCACTTATTGAACTTTTTACTATGCAACAGATCTTTTAAGGTTAAACCTGAAGGTTTTTTCTCCATTAGAAAAATATTTAGTATATATAAAAAAATAATTAAACAATACATTTTCTTCAAAATGCAAAAACAACACTTTATGCCCTGTTGCGGTTAAATATTTAGTTAAAATAATGCCGCTTTTGCTGGGATAAAGTACATTTTCTGGGCATTCCGAAAACATGTACAGCTAAAAATTGTCGATTTTTGATTTATGACGTTCTTGAAAGGAGTGAGCGATATGTCAACCATATTCGATTTTAATTAAAAACCTGGACTTCATCGCTTTAAATTTATTTTTTTTGGTAAACACAATTATATCAAAATGTCTATAAATCAAATCATCCCAGCTCAATAGTAATCAAGCATCAGACTTATTTTTTTAATACTATACAATTCAAATTTTTTATTTATTTTTTATTTTGTTTCTTTTTTATTTTGAACTCAAAAATATTCTACTTTTGTACTACATTTATAAATTTATCTTTGGAGCTATAAATATGTTTCTAAACGCTTGATAATAAATGACCCTTAAAATGTAGAACAGGGTCTAGCGATGGCATCATCAGTTTACCTTGCCTTTCCAATGCTTGGTCGCAAATATATTTTTATTACATTATTTCATGTTTTATAAATAAGTTAGTGATCTTTCAAGTATTATGGAGTAAATTATGAAAATCGACACGAAAGGATTGATGTATATTTCGAGTGAAGATTTAAAAATATTTGCATTGTTGCATTCCACAAAAATCCACATTCAGACAATTGTAAAATGCTAATTGATCTGATACTTTGTTTTTTTAAAGGTTAAAATGTGTTTTTTTTACACTTATTTGAAACATTTTGTGAAAAAAATATATCTAAAAAAAATGTTAACAAGTGTAGTGGCTTCATATATTTGATTGTAATATTTTTTCTACTCAATTAATATATTTAATGTGTTCTTTGATTCGCTAAAGAGTAAATTATTTTTACTTTTACGCTCTCTCTTGATATTCATGAATTAACTCACATATTAAATATGTAATAATTAATTCTTCACACAGAGAACACGGAGAAGGGGGGGGGTTAAGAAGGTTCATTCTTGAACCTGTGATATACAAATACTCAAAGTTACATTTGGCATTTGGACTACACCCACACTGCACCCACACCACACACACACCACTCACACACCACTCACACACCACTCACACACCACTCACACACCACACCCACACCACACCCACATCACACCCTCACCACACCCACATCACACCCTCACCACACCCATTCCACCCACACCATACCCGCCACCGCACCCGCACTTCGCACTTCGTTTTATAGTATATCTCTGAATTAAATGTCTCAAAGGTATTTTTAACGTTGCTAATTTTGGTATTCTTCCACAACTTTTAAAATTAAGTCTGCCTGGTGCACCTTCACTTTTTATCAGACCGATTCTCGCTTTCGCCCATGGACGGCCATCTTCAGACTGGCGTCTTGTTTCGTCGCCGAAACTTAATTTTGAATTTTGTCATCTCAAATTGAGCATGTTCGCAACGCGTTTCGGCCGAATTGAAGCTATTATTGGTGTCGCGCATACCGCCGCCCACCGGACTGCATTGTTGGTGATTATAATGTGCGTTTTTTTCCGCAAAATCGCACGATTTCGCCCAGTTGCCAAGCCGTTGCGAAAGCCGTTAACATGTGCTGCGCTGTAATAATAATTCTATTTCACACCCCGCCAATTAGAAGATGTCAGTCAGCAATGACGAAAAACTGAGAACGGAAAAAAAGAAGAAAAAAAATCGTACATATTTTATTTTCTCTATTTTGATGCTATTTTATGCATATTTTTAGTGGAGTCGTTGCGAAAAATTTGTAAAATACGTAGATAGTACAGTAAAACCTCGATATAACGGACTAATTTTGGGGAGGGGGGGGGTCCGTTAAACTCGATTGTCCGTTATATAAAAATTGGTTTAAAATAAATCAAAAAAACTTTTTTTTTAAATATGATCACCGGATGTTTTTATGTTAGCTATAAAAAAGAAACAATATAAAACATAAACGAAATTCTACTTATTGTCTTAGAATACTCGTTGTGAAGTGACGTTGCTGTTTGATGTCGACGCTCTTACTAACAAACTAACCATCACACCGCTTCACCGCAGGGGTAGGCAGAGAGAATCGAACGCCACACCACTCTGTATCTTTGCAAACATTCTTCGGCTCTTCCACATTCTGCATATCCTCATACATACCCGACGATTATTACGACTCCTGACCCGGCCGCTTTCTAGTATTTAACATACCTGATTGTGCCAAGTGTTCCTCGGTTTTCCTCTGCTTCTTTTCCCAACTTTCGAACATTCGCCCTATAAATTTGTTTAACCGTTCTTTCCTCACTCATACGTTCCGCGTGTCCAAACCATCTCAACGCACCTTTATTAATTTTATCGATAGTGATTATCTCAGCCTTGCATTCTTTCCTTATTTCTATATATATATATTGAAAATATGCATATCCATATGTTTAGCGAAATGTCACGTGCCAAGTAACAAATATGATTTGGTATTTTTCTTTCGTCATTTTTTTTTCCTTTTTGTACGATTACGTCTTTTTCGTTTGATGACGTCGTCTTTTAAAGTAATAACATCATATTTTACTCCCTTTCCAGAAGCCATTTACCGAGTATGCTGGGTTAAAAACATTTTTAATTAAATTTAAAGAAAATAATAAAAGGTTATATAATTCGTGGAAAAAAATACTCGTGGATGAAATAATTTAATCTGAGAAAAATACGCCCTTTAAAAATTTCAAAATAACTTAGAATAATGAAAAATCGTAATGTTACATTAATAAATTATGATATCGTAAAAAAATATGTTATATTTATTGATTTGGCGTTTAATTTGTAGAACTCCATTTTAATTTATGTATTAATTTAAAATCATCACAGATTTTTTGAGTCTACTAAGTTGTATTTTATTAACAAAAACACATAAAAAATTATATTGTGACAATTGTTTCGCCTTGTTAGGGCATTATCAAACAAATGTGAAGATCTAATGGACTACGGTCCTTATGTAGCTATACAATTCTAAGTGACAGTTTTGAAAGAAACAATTGTCACAGTATAATTTTTTATGTGTTTTTGTTAATAAAATACAACTAAGTAGACTCAAAAAATCTGTGTTTGATTTAAAATTAATACACAAAATATGTTATATGTTAAAATACAATACGGTAGTTTCGTTGACTTTATAATTAAAACTCCAAACAACTTTTGTACAATTTTTTTCAATACCATTTTCTTTTCTGTAACGTTCATTGAAATTCTCTCGCATAAAATACTATCCATTTTAGATGTAAGATAAAGCGCTGCCATTTCGCTTTTATTATAATATATACGAATTAATTTTCTATCTTTTCATGCGCATGAAGAAAATTTCGCGTTTTTTCATAAAATTTCATTATATCACACAAACTTCAGGACTCTACGTTTATTTATATTTATTTATTTCTTATTTATTATACAATTTATACATTACGATACTATGAGCTCACTGAGTTTTCCCGTATCGCATATTTTACAATACTTATTTACAAAACTACATTTACTCGTATGAAAAAATATATTTATGACATGCAATCACATACGACATGATCGAAATATGCGATCTATGTCAGATCTATCTACCTCCGTTATACACTATGAATAGCTCTTTTATATTTAGTTTTTTTTAATGACATGAATTTTATAAAATTAAACAACTTTGTTTTAACCACTTTTTTTATTATTAGTACACTTTAACCAACTAGTTTCGACAAGAACCTTGTCATCATCGGGTTTATTAAATTCTAAAACATTAAAATACTCATAGTTAATTACATTCCCTCACCAAAAACTTCCACACACTCCGTACACCATATGGCTTACCACGGGTCTTACGACCGTCATAGCCTGGTTTAAGTGATCACTTTACACACGTGTAACATTCACCAAGTCTACCCACGATTTACAACCACACTACTCAAATTCTTTGAAGTTCTACATTTACACACGTAAATACGAGTATTTGATCCAATTCCGAAACATTGCACTTGAATCGCTAGAATTTTACTAGAGACATCTATTGGTGAGATGAAAGAGGCAGAAACTATTTAATTGAATTTTTCGTAATATGAAAAATAACTCCTATAATTCGAGATAATCCTGATTTGTTAACAAGTATTTGGACACACTCAAAATTTTGAACATTAAAGAATCGTGTGCATACATTTTCTTTCTTCGTACATACTATATATGCTCGGTATAATTGTACTATCATTTATGGACATCGTAAGATAGGCACAAGCACAAGATATTTCATCTTTTTCTGCGATTCAGTGTGCAGCGAGAAGCTCGTTTTAAATTGAATTATGTTATAAAGCTGTTTTTGGACAGCGTCCAATGATCGACTGAATACTTGCCTGTTGCACATGAGTAGTCGCTCAACTAATAATATTTGCCATTTGTTTTATTTTGCTGTCTGTTTTATTTACTCGCATTATTGAACTCGGAAACGTAATTCTTTTCTACGTTTTTTCTCCTCCAGCGGAAATTTCCGATACTCTTCGGATGTACGATATTAAAGTTTTTTCTTCAACATCACGCTTTCGTTTCGTGAAATTTCGTTTACTTGGCACGTGACATTTCGCTAAACAAACGTTTTTGCGGCTTCGGATTTAGATATATGTTCATATATATATATATATATATATATATATATATATATATATATATATATATATATATATATATATATATATATATATATATATATATATATATATATATATATATATATATAATTTATATTTATATATATATATATATATATATATATATATATATATATATATATATATAAATTTATATTTATATATATATATATATATATATATATATATATATATATATATATATAAATTTATATTTATATATATATAAATTTATATTTATATATATATAAATTTATATTTATATATATATATATATATATATATATATATATATATATATATATATATATATATATATATATATATATATATATATATATATATATATATATATATATATATATATATATATATATATATATATATATATATATATATATATATATATATATATATATATATATATATATATATATATATATATATATATATATATATATATATAAATTTATATTTATATATATATATATATATATATAAATATATATTTATATATATATATATATATAAATATATATATATATATATATATATATATATATATATATATATATATATATATATATATATATATATATATATATATATATATATATATATATATATATATATATATATATATATATAAATTTATATTTATATTTATATATATATATATATATATATATATATATATATATATATATATATATATATATATATATATATATATATATTTATATATATATATATATAAATATATATATATATATATATATATATATAAATTTATATTTATATTTATATATATATATATATATATATATATATATATATATATATATATATATATATATATATATATATATATATATATATATATATATATATATATATATATATATATATATATATATATATATATATATATATATATATATATATATATATATATATATATATATATATATACATATATTAAGAACGTTCTTTCAAGAACGTCATAAATCTAAAAACTTGATTTTCAGGAGAACGTTTTTAAAGTTTAAAAATATAATACAATGTATTAAAAATAAATATCAAGCCACTTATTGAACTGTTACTGTGCAACTGATCTTTTTAGGTAAAACCTGAATATTTTTTCTCCATTTGAAAAATATTTAGTTTATTAAAAAAAAAAATAAAGAATACCTTTTCTTCAAAATGCAAAAACAACACTTTCTACCCTGCAGCGGGTAAATATTATATTAAGTTAAAAATATGCCGCTTTTGCTGGGATATAGAACATTTTCTGGGCATTCCGAAAACATGCACATCTGAAAATTGACGATTTTTGATAGACGTTATTGAAAGGAGTGGGCGATATGTTTTTTATGTATTAAACGTTAAATCAAACACTGATTTTTTTAGACGAATGACATTCGTTTGAAAATGCCATAACTACGCGAAACAATTGTCACAAAATTGATTATTTATGTGTTTTTTTTTTTAATAAAATACCCCTTAGTACACTAAAAAAATCAGTGTTTGATCTAACATTTAATACATAAATCAAAATGGAGTTCTACAAATTTATAAATAAATATTTGTTCTCGATGTTTCATCAGAACATACCAGATTTTCATAGCTTGTCATACGCTTTTAAAGAACTTTTTCACGCGTCGTTCATTTTCTTTTGTAAAGCTTATCACATGATCCTACGCTGCGATCATTACCTCCTCGCTCGTGACAAAGTGACAGCGTGATTTTGAATCTTGATACATTTACATAATGACAATCCGCTGAGCCTATTAGTCTATTTTCTCCAATGTCACATGATTTTGTGCCGGTCACTAACATGTGACAACCCATCACATATTATTTTTTGACATCTCATCAAAGATGAAGAAGAATATAGAAGTCTGGGCATTTACGGGGCTGACGACCGTCATAGGCTGGTTTAAGTGATCACTTTACACACGTGTAACATTCACCAATTCTACCCATTATTGACAACCACACTACTCAAATTCTCGGAAGTTCCATATATATGAACCAATTTAGAAACCTTGTTCTTGAATCACTAGAACTTCACTAGAGACATCTATTGGTGAGATGTAAAAAAGCTTTTTACTAAGCAGAAACTCTTATATTAGTATGTGAGATCCGAATCCTGGATTATAATCACACACATGAGAAACGCCAGAAAATACCATTTTAATTTTTATAATTAAGCTTATAATTTGACCAGATAATTTATTTACAACATTTTGAGTGTGTCCAAATACTTGTTCACAAAATCTGGATTATCTCCAATTACAGGAGTTATTTTCATATTATTTTTTGACATCTCATCAAAGATGAGATGTCAAAAAATAATATGAAAATAACTCCTGTAATTGGAGATAATCCAGATTTTGTGAACAAGTATTTGGACACACTCAAAATGTTGTAAACCCATCACATGTTAAATTATAATATAACGCATGTAAGATCATATTATATATTATACATATAGATATTATATTATATTATTAAATGATGGATTACGGCTCCGTAAGAATTTAACGGACGTTTTTATAATCCTAAGTTCGTCATTAATTCCCCACTCCGCCTCAACTTGCTTATTTTTATTTTATCATAACGATACTCACTACTACTACCATCACGCCGTTTCCCCACAGGGGTAGGCAGAAAGGATGGAACGCCACACTCTTCTGTCCTGACATACACTCCTCGCCTCCTTCACATCCATACATCTAGTCATACACGCCCTCCGATTACGCAGACTTTTGACACTGCCATCACAAAGATACTTATACTTATGTTGTAATGATACTTACACCATAACGCGGCTTCTCCGCAAGGGTAGGCAGAGATGATAAAACGCCACACCAATCTGTCTTTGCCAACAATCTTCGCGTCTTCCACATTCATGCATCTCCTCATACATACCCGCCGATTATTCCGACTCCTGACCTGACCTATTTTGAGTATTTGAAATACTTGATCATGCCATGTTTTCCTCGGTCTTTTTCTGTTTGTATTACCAAACACATTCATCTCGTAATTTTGTTTTACTGTTCTTTTTTCATTTATATGAAATTGCTCAGGAAATTTCATGTATTAGTCGTTTTACAACGTCCTTCATTCGGCTAAGTTTTCGGGGTCTTGATATTCTTTTGAACCAATATTAAATTTTATTCTGCTTTCAGTTTTGTAAAAACAATATTGCTTGGGGCGTTATTAAAATAAATCCTTGTTATTTTAAGACGAACCTTCTGTGTTTTTTCGGTATATCCGTTTCGAAGAAAAAGAAAACTCTCGCAAACTGACCAGTCTCATTTAATATTTAGTTACTTGGAAAGGTTCGCGTTGGTTAGTATCCTTTTAAAAAGTTCACCCGAAATGATCAAGCGAGTTTGCAAGTAAAACTGAAAACACCGAACTTGAGTTTGCCTTTGAAAAAGTTTTTTTTTTCTTCTCCCTTTTCGCTTCATTTGTAATTTATGGAAGCTGCACTGAGCGTCGATTCCAAACGGGAGAAAACCCGTTAACTAAGAAGTGTGGGATAACTTTGACTTATTATTTTTTTATAACTTAAACTTCCTGACAATACGGGTCGATACTTGTTTTTTTGCTGTTGTCCTTTTGATGTATTTCTTTTTTCACTTAGCAACTGTAATTATTTTTTTATCGGTGTCAAATCGCTCACTCCTTTCAAGAACGTCATAAATCAAAAATCGACAATTTTCATTTGTGCACGTTTTCGGAATGCCCAGAAAATGTGCTATATCCCAGCAAAAGAGGCATATTTTTAACTTAATATTTACCCGCTACAGGGTAGAAAATGTTGTTTTTGCATTTTGAAGAAAAGGTATTGTTTGATTTTTTTTTAAAAATAAAATAGTTATTTTTCAAATGGAGAAAAAACCTTCAGGTTTAACCTAAAAAGATCTGTTGCACAGTAAAAAGTTTAATAAGTGGCTTGATATTAATTTTTAATAAATTGTATTATATTTATTAATTTGAAAAACGTTCTCCTGAAAAATCAACTTTTTTTATTTATGACGTTCATGAAAGGAGTGAGCGAAATGACGGCCCTTGTTTGTACGTGAATAAAATATATTTCATATTATTTTTTGACATATCAACATAGATGAAGAAGAATATGGAAGTCTGGATATTTACGGGGCTCACGACCGTCAAAGATTTGTGAACGAGTATTTTTGGACACACTTAAAATGTTGTTAAAACATATTTAATTTTTAATTTAAGTTTTACTTAGTAAATACCACTTTTTCCTAAAATCTATTGTGAGACGTGTTTCGATGCATTGCGCATCATTTTTAAACACCTTATGTTTAAAACATACGTTTATTACGGTGTTTCAAAATGACGCGAAATGCATCAAAACTCGTATCACAATAGATTTTTTTAGTAATTTTTAGTAATAGTGGTACTTAAACACTAAGTATAACTTGAATAAAAAATGAATATATTTTACCACTAAGTGACTGCCGAATCAATTATTGAAAATAAATTTCTTTGAATTTATTTAATAAGCATGTACTTTAATCTACATACTTTCTGCAAGGTATAATCGCCTGAAAAGTGTTTCTTCTTCTTCTTTAACCTTCTGTCCTCCACTGCTGGATAAAGACCTCTTCATATCCTTTCAGTTTTCGGTCTGTTGCTGCTTGCAGCCAATTTTTAACACCCACAGTGGCTATGTTGTCAGACCATCTTTTTTAAGGTCTTCTGACGCCTCTTTTATTCTCCCATGGTCTCCATCTCAAAATTTTAGGGGTCTACCTTGTGAAGTCCTGTCTTGCAACGTGTCCCGCCCATAGTCACTCAAGTTTTCCTACGCGATCCATGATATCCGTTTTTCTGGTTCTGTTCCTAATTTCTTCATTTCATTTCTTTAGATTTAATAAGAAGTTAGAAACTGAGAAATTAAAAAAGTGCACTTATTTAAATGACTTGTAGTGTATGTTATACATATCGTAAAACGGGGCTACTTGAACTTTGATTTGTTACTTGAGCCCAGTACAAAAAAATATTTAGATCGTGGTATCGATCGAAGTATCGTGACAATAAGTGTCACCTGTCAGGGAAACAATAAATCATGTCGATACATTCATTATTGAGGACCAAATACAGATTTAAATCTTTTTTATGTACTGGGCTCAAGTAACACATCAAAGTTCAAGTAGTCCCGTTCTACGGTACTTACTTTTAATATACAAAATATATTCTCTATGTTCTTCGGTTGCCTGTTTTTCTCCAAATAATAATATTTGCCGGGCATTTACATACACAAATGTCTCGACTATAAGAGCACATAGCGGTATCGGGTTACTTCTCCCTTTGGTACCTACCGACCCTCTTAATTTCATTCCACATTATCTATTCTACCTCACCCAATCATCTTTCCGTCTACACTGCTGACCTTATCCACCCTTCTAATGTCTCCCAATCTCATTTGGAACGAGCTCTCAGAGTCTTAATGTTTCTCAACAGTTTTCTCGTCTGACTCTAAGTTAATCAATTGGGATATATACTCGTACTTTGGTAAAAGTCCCATACATTGCGTACAATTTCTCCATTTTTGTTATTAAGAATTCGTCTGAGGATCAAGTAATAATTGGAAACAGCACATAGAGAATGATTATAAAAAGTAATAATTATTATTTTTCGTGAAAAAATAAACTGCGGATTCTTTCCAATGTCCCTTTAGGTTTTAGGTGTAACATTCGCTGAGCTAAATAGACTACTCTCTTGACATAAAATAAGAGAATACCGATTGTGTAAAATGACTTCTAACGTCCTCTTTGATCATTTATCTTAAATAACAAATCATTTGTCCACCATCGTAGTGTAATGGTCATGACGCTCGACTACCGTTCTGGAGGTCCCGAATTCGATTCCCAGGGGGGGTCAAATAAATATAAGTGATTTTTTCACTCTAATATTTATTAAATATTACCCTGCACTGGTACCTGAAACGGAGGGCTGATCACCTTTCCTTCATGTGTTAACTATGAAGATAAAACTGTGTTTATATAATGCACTGCCCTATGCACCATTGGACTGCGGATAAGGGTTTGAAGAACAAATCATCTTTATGAATCAGATCCTGGTGAATGAAGCTTTCACATACACCACCATGCAATTTTTTTACTAATTTTTTTACATGCTGTTAAAATGCTTTTTCTCAGACGAATGTGCGACAAAATGATGTATGACAGATGTTCGAATTGTGTTTTAAAGAAAGAACGCAAGACTGAGATAAGCATTTTCGATAAAATTAAGAAAGGTGTGTTGTGTGAAATGATTTGGGTCTGTTCCACTTTTGTACCGCGATTCTATGTGTATTTAAATTAATAATAATAAAACCCTTATACGCACCCCAATGGTGCATAGGGCACTGTGCCTTATAAACGCAGTGTTATCATGATAGTTTTACACATGAAGGAAAGGTGATCAGCCCTCCGCTTCAGGTACCAGTCCATAGTAATATTGAATAAATATTACAGTGAAAAAATTACTTTGATTTATTTTTACCAAATTAAAAAGTCTGCGAATTACTACGTTTTCATCCCCAACCCTTATTGTTAGAGATTCCGTATTATGTACGTTTGGAACCAATTCTAACGTGTTTTGAGTTCTGATTAAATTACGTCAAATTTCATTATCTTAGAATAATTTACATAATCAGCACATATTATATTCCTGTCTATTTTGGACGCTCATCAATTTAATCAGTTTCAATTTACATAACACTAATATGTATAATGGATAGGATATGCGAACAATTGGTTGTATTACATGTCTTTAATACAACCAATTGATCAGAGATGTCTCTCTTACGAAACGTACAATCTTGCTTGGCACAAAACATAAATCAATAATATTTTTTATAAATTCCACACGGAAAAAAAGCGTGGAAATACAATTTCATATAATGTTTAAAAAAACTTACTTTATATGATGTGCTAAAAAAAGGGTTCGAATTATAATTTCATTTCATTTTTCATCATTCAAACCCTTATCCGCACCCCAATGGTGCATAGGGCACTGCATCATACAAACGCAGTGTTATCTTGATCGGTAACACACGAAGGAAAGGTGATCAGCCCTCCGCTTCAGGTACCACTCCAGGGTGATATGGAATAAATTTCAGAGTAAAAAAAAAACTTATATTTATTTGACCCCCCTGGGAATCGAACCCGAGACCTCCAGAACGGTAGCCGAGCGTGCTGACCATTACACTACGGAGGCGGACTTATAATTTAGTGAAACGAAACGTTAGTAATGATTATACTAATGTTATTAACATTAGTCATGATTATACCGGTCTGATGATGTCGGTAATGACGAAATCCATTCACTGGAGTAAAATAAAAATGGTGAAAGCTACATATAACCTGCAGTTGTTTTATTATGATTATACAATAAAATTTTAGTCTACCGGGGTACAGTCTGTCAATAAAGAGTAGAAAACAAGGGAGGGCGCCACTGTTGTTTAAATGGCAATACTAAAATAGAACACATGCTGGAAATGTAAAGCTGTGTATCCTACAATTTTGTAAAATATTAACTACACAAAAATATTTTTTCATTGCAATATAGATAGGTACCCACTGATCTCAAAATTAAATGAAATACAATAAATAACATACAAACATAAGTTAATAGTAAAATATTGTTATTATCGAAACATACAGTAAAGATAGAATTGTTAATGTTTTTTAACACGAGTTCGTAGAAAAAAATAATAACATGTAACTTTAAATATAATATAAGGTGGTTTCATGTAGACGGTGACATTCCTCGTGTTTTAAAGATATTTTTTTTATATATCGTTTACAGTGTTCTGCATTTACAGTGTCATTATGCTTAAAGAGAACTGTCAAAACAGCATGTAAACATAATCTCAAATAAAAAGTAATTTTCAAGTGTTTTCAAGCAACATTGTCCATATATCATTTCAAAGTATTACAGAATTAAAAATAAATAGCAAATACTTCAAAACATCTTGGAAGTTTGCCTATAAACGTCCGTTATATCCATTGAGATATTTTCGGCTTTACATTCTTCCAAACAACGTTGAAAAACGTTAAAAATTACCTCCCTAGTGCCACTTTTTATTGTTTTATTCATGTTGATAATAGTTTTTATAATTAGTGAATTTTTTAAAATACATAAAGCCAATTTAAATATCAATATCACATGAAAACTCGTACGCCGACGCTAAACAAAATGTGTTTGATACTTTTGACAATTAAATATTGGTGTTGCTAGTCTACAAATTTCGTAGTTCCACTTTTAATATTTTCTACTCTAAATTGACAAGCTGTACCTATCTCTTTTTCAGTACAAATACTGCACCAGAAATACAATAAAAAGTATACACCACAAACAAAGCAGTATTAACACATTACTTACATGCGTTGTTCGTCTGTCCGAAGGCCAAGATGCACCAAGGGTGTCCTGTCAAAAGATGGCAGTCATGGATCGTCGTGGTGGGGGTACTGCACAATGGATTTATAGATGCTCGTTTATCCATTATTTTCTGATAATATAATAATATTAATCAGAACTCATAGCATTTTATTTATTTAAAATATTCCAAGTTTATATTTTATCAAATGAAATGTGGTTTGTGGTATTATTAGCTTTCATTCAATTTATTTTGTACGCAATTAGAAGGTATTCATAAAGTGTATTCATAAGGCTTACGCAGCTTAATCTTTTTTTTTAAATGGACGTTAAAAAAGGTGTTGTATTTTGTAAAACTTTTATTGCCTTGTTTCTGCATTATGGCTTCATTATTTCTATGTCAACGTCCCGTTTGCACCATTATTATGTAAATTTAAATAACACAATGGTCCTCCTGGGCGCACAAAGGGCGAAACTTTACCAAACAATAAAGACAAAGAAATATAAATGTTACCATAAAAATTAGGGAGTTTCTTACTCGCGCTCCAAAATCCTTTGTCTTTGTACTATATTATATTCCGATGTAAGTAGGAACTTATGTTCACGTGTGTTTTACTAGGTGGTGCCAAAATCTGTGACCACTAGTTTTTTTTTGTTAATATTATGTGATTGCATCATAACACTGGATTTTACCCTCGAAGACGATCGCCATATTGATGGGCGTCTACAATATGTAAAAAATAAAAAAGGACATTTTCATATCGTTCACTCCTTTCAAGAACGTCATAAATAAATAAAAAACTTGATTTTTCAGGAGAACGTTTTTAAAGTTTAAAAATATAACACAATGTATTAAAAAATAAATATCAAGCCACTTATTGAACTTTTTACTGTGCAACAGATCTTTTTCGGTAAAAAGGTTTTTTCTCCATTTGAAAAATATTTAGTATATTTTAAAAAATAATTAAACAATACCTTTTCTTCATAATGCAAAAACAACACTTTCTGCCCTGTAGCGGGTAAATATTAAGTTAAAAATATGCCTCTTTTGCTGGGATATAGTACATTTTCTGGGCATTCCGAAAACATGTACAACTGAAAATTGACGATTTTTTATTTATGACGTTCTTGAAAGGAGTGAGCGATATGGTAAAAAGGGAAAACTCCACTTCCCATGATTGTCGTCAGATTACAGTTCTATCTATTAGTTCCAACCGAGATAAAAAAAAGCCGGGTGGAAATATCTACTATATACCTGTATTTCTGGAATCCAAGCACTGTACGTATATTTATTCAATAATGGGCATTATGTTAAACTTTTCACATTCGTTTAAAATGATTATTCCAAAACCGGTAGTCACGAATTAGTGTTTATAAAAGTGGTATTACACAAAGTGGACGATAAATGACAAGGAGTGTGTTATACCATACCACAATGTTAACAAATATTTTAATATACAAAATACGATTATTTATTATTTAAATTTAAGGATTAGAATTTTATGCACAAAATTATTAACCGATTTATTTTGTCCACCCGTTACGACACATCTGTCTCTTCGTCAGGACACTCATTACACCAATATGTTTGTGTCATTATACATAAATACCATAGGATTTTTAGTTATTACAACTTTTGTAGCAACTTTCGCTCCAACAATTATTAATTAAAAAATGTCAACATATTTTGTACAATCAATCTAATACTGTAAAAATACGTATTTATTTTTTAGCCCCGACTTGTTTATGGTTATAAAGCAAGCCCAAATAATCATTACCGAGATTTTTTTAAACAAATTTGTGTTCTGTTTCACCCAAATTGGAAATATCTTTGAAGAAAAATCTTCCCCTCTTTCTGGGTAGGGTAAGGGAAGGCCATTAAAATTAATAACTTCCAAAGAATTTCAATAATTCTCTTTTTGGGCATTTGAAGCTCCCTTACATTCCTCAAAAATTAACGACGAAAGTGTTGTAATATATTTATCTGATATTTTTAACGATTATTTATATTTCGTCCTGTTTGAGGCATGTTGTACAGCAAAGGATGAGAACATGTTTCTAGGGTAATACAATTATAAAATAAATAAACAAAAGTTCTTCGATATATGTCTAGTGTTATTCAAATCGCATCCAAGACTCCTACTTTATGGTTATTTTCAATTGTATGAACTTCAAATCGAAGGGGTAGGAGATGAAGACGAACTACCGGTATGACCGATAATCCTGAAATTATCCGGAACATTGGTCTGTATGTTCCCGATAGTTACCTAAGACAGCGTCGACATAGATTGTTTCACATTCCTATACCATATACAGGACCAACCTGCCGATGGTTATGCCTGTAGGAAGAACTACCGCTTTGTTGAACAATATCTCATTGGATATTGATCTGTTACATGTGTCTGAAGGAGTTGGATTCTTCTACACCTTAAGCAATAGTATTCTTGCTTATTTTCTATTTTTGTTAATGTATACGATTTAAATTTAAGTTTGTAATGTGTATATTATCTATAAATAAAATAAATTTAAATTGAAATTGAAAATTGAAATATCAAGTTTTCGTAAAAGCAGCTAGTAATTTCACGTTGCTCTCGTTCTTACTCGTGCAAAAAAGTATAGTTTGGTTGAAAGGATTATTTTCGTAAAATTAGAATTGAAGTGACAAAACATACAAAGCATGTTATGCTTTATTATACGTGCTGTGTAACATCTATGAACTCATATCGCTCACTCCTTTCAAGAACGTCATAAATCAAAAATCGTCAATTTTCAGTTGTGCATGTTTTCGGAATGCCCAGAAAATGTACTATATCCCAGCAAAAGAGGCATATTTTAACTTAATATTTGCCCGCTACAGGGCAGAAAGTGTTGTTTTAGCGTTTTGAAGAAAAGGTTTTTTTTTTTTTTTAATATACTAAATATTTTTCAAATAGAGGAAAAACCTTCAGTTTTTACCTAAAAAGATCTGTTGCACAGTAAAAAGTTCAATAAGTGGCTTGATATTTATTTTCAATACATTGTATTTTACTTTTAAACTTTAAAAACATTCTCCTGAACAATCAAGTTTTTTGTTTTATGACGTTCTTGAAAGGAGTGAGCGATATTTCATATACCGGACACATCTTTATAAGCGAATGAACTTGAATAAAATAACACTTATTTTAATAAATGATTTTTACCAGTTGATAATATAAGATCAACATCCGGTTGCCGATAACTGAGTTGAAATCTCGACCGAAGTCTGAGGATCCTCGGGCTTACGACCTGGCATTCGGTTGGCTTTCGTGATCACTTTCTACACTTTTATAACGTTCACCATTATGCCCATTATCGAACATTCGAATTATAATATTTTTTTAAAGATATGTGTATATGTAATGTTGTTGGATTCCTTTCATGTGCTTGTTATTATTTGATTGATTTGGAAGCATGGTTGATGGTTGCGATGTCAGTTGAGAAATTTGTGAAGTTCATAGCTTTCTCCAATTCAACAACTGTGAGACACCTATAATATTGATATGCCATCCTATAATATTTATATGTACATAATTACAATAATAAAAAATAGGAATAAAATATGATTACCATTTCATGAAAAAGTACGTATCTAAAATTCCTTGAATGTTTTTAATAAACGATAATGAAATATTTTAAATTATTCTGTCTCCATGATTCGGGTAAAACAGCTAACTTTTGCGCTCCGTACTAAATCCCTTGACTCGTCTAAGCCGAACTTAAAAACCTAATAAGCTTTTTTTCGTCTTTTCGAATTGGTTTCTTATTTACAAATTCAATCGTATATACAAATATATATCTTAAATTGTATATTTTTAATACGTTTCTGTAATGAAAATCAGAAAAGTCTTTATAGGTCCTTCGAGTCTGTCTGCTACTATACGGGAATACACCCATTACTCCCGAAATGAATACAACCTAATGTCCTCCGGGATTCCGTTGCTTTTTCAATATATTTGTATTAAAATCCACACATGGCTCTCCAGGGTATTCAATCGAAATTTGTTTTTCGTGCTTAGTAATCGTTGTTTTTTAAAGTATTCTACTCACGACTGGCTCGTGTCATTTGAGTTATTTAATAACTCGTCACTTGCCGTTTTTTCTCAATTAAATGTCGATTAAATTCACCAAATGTTGATGAAGAATTTGAGTTTTATGTCGATCTCACACGTTTTAATTAATTTTCGTCGCGTTACTACATATCTGTAACACATTTTACTTTCGGGAAATAGCTTTTCGTTGACATTTTGAACCAACTGTATCCAGTCACGCGTTGCTGTGGCTCAGTCTGGTCAAATGGAAAGTAAAGACAAGAGAAAGCACACATTTCAAAATGCTTGTGGATGTACAATATTTTAGAAGCTGTCAAGAAGAACGCTGTCCGCCACCAGCAATGATCAGTATTGCGTGTATTACTGTAATGTTAAACAGATGGCGCTGCCATTGTGGACTAAATGCTATTTTCCAAAAAAATATATTTTTTACTCTCACGGATAAATACACTTGTCACAGTCGTATATAAAAATACGTGCGTATTTTAATGCGGCGTTGTGTCGAAATTAAAGCGATCAGTGAATGACTTTAGGAGAATTAAAAATATGAACAAACGAACATTTACTTCTTATTTATATAGATACAAAATATACGGCCTTGAACGAACATTTTCGTTGATGATAATTCAATTACCTACTTATAAATAATTTTAAACGCTTTCTTTATTCAAATTAGTGTCGCTACAGGCCTAGATTTTTGTTTTACTTTTAATTTATCACATATCTCATAAACCTTCTTATTGTTATGCCATTTATATTTATTTGCCGCAGCTGTTGTCCGTGTGTCGCGATTATATATTTTGCTAAAATTTGAAATGTAAAATGGCAATATCGGTGAGTTACTTTTTTTAACAGCGGCAGTTCTCCTTCATTGCCAGATTCTAAAACCGCTTTTTATTGTATCGTTTATTCATAAATTTCTATAGAAAACCGCGTGAAAAATAGCATAAATTTTCTCTTAAAAGCTTTTGTCGCGGTTATTTTTTTACTTATCGACTCGGAGTTTTATCGCTTTTGTGTTGTTTTCTCGTATATTTCTTTTTAAACTACAGTTAACTCCCCTACAACGTTGACATAGGTACCCCTTTATCTTAGGGAATTTTATAAGAGGTTAATGTTTTAATTTGTATTTTAATATTTTAACCAGCGGAAATGACGGTAATGAATCATTTAAAAACATTACCTCCCCTTTGTGTGTGATGTGTGTGTGTGTGTGTGTGTGTAAAGGTGTGTTGAGATGGTTTGGACATGTGGAACGAATGAGTGAGGAAAGAACGGTAAAACAAATTTATGAGGCGAATTTACTTGAAAAGTGGAGCAGAGGAAGACCGAGAAAAACCTGGCACGATCAGGTGTGCCAAATACTTGAAAGTGGTCAGGTTAGTAGTCGTAACAATCGGCGGGTATGTATGAGTAGATGCATGAACGTGGAAGAGGCGAGGAATGTTTGCAAAGACAGAGCGGTGTGGCGTTCTACTCTCTCTGCCTACTCCTGCGGGGAAGCGGCGCGATGGTAAGTTAGTAGTTAGTTAGTTAACCTCCCCTTTAACGTGTCTTCCGATAACCGTGTACCTATCTCAGCGTTATAAGGGAGTTTACTAATTTAGCCGTATTTTTTCTTCAGCGATCCGTTCGGGGATTTGAGCTGAAGCGTTGCTCAGTAACATATTACATTCGCTTTCTCCATTCCATATTTTCAAGCTGTTTCATTCGTTTCACTTCGGCATTTCGAGCATTCCCTCTGCTCCTCCAATAATATCCCTTAAATATGACCACAAGTGAACAGCCGACACCATAGAGCGATACGAGAACGTATAACTGCAATCGCTCCTTCTGGAATTCGCTCGAAGCAATGGCTTCAGAACATGGGGACCAGAGAATACCATCTCTATTTCGAAATGTACAAAATAAATGTATATTAAAATACAGTATGTTTTCTCTGCATTTTAATATATATATATATATATATATATATATATATATATATATATATATATATATATATATATATATATATATATATATATATATATATATACACCCCTGGACAAAAAAATTTACGAGTCCTCAAAAAAACTTAAATTGACACATAATGAATTATTCTTGATATTTAATTAGTTTTTTTTTGTATTGTTTAACATATGTGATGACTACTCGTTACTTCAAGGTTAAAATGAATGATCTTAATCATGAATTGTACTTAGAAATTGCCATTATATACCAGGTATCAGATTATCCGAACCTTAGAGACCCATAACGGTTCATTTATGGTCGAGTGTTTGTGATGGAGTAATAAAAGACATGTAAGTTTTTAATTCATATTTAAGAAGAAGGTTCTAATCGCTTTATTTTAAATTAAGGTATTTTACATTTAAACATATTTATAACATTTAAAAATATTTAATACTTAGTGAATTCACCATTATTTTTTTTAACATGTAAAATTCTATTATTTAACGAAGCGTAAAGCGAATCTTAAATTTCTGATGTTATTTCTTCTTCCTAAACTTGAATCAAGTTTTTTTTTAATTCCTCAATGTTTTTTTATTTTTTTTCCCCAACTTTTTTTTTCATAATCGCCCAAAAATTTTCTATCGGGTTCAAATCAGGACTATTCCCGGGCCACGTCAACGATTTTAAGCCAATTTTATCCTTGTATTCAATGATCTGTAAGAAAAACAATAAATTATTTATCAAGTGGTCTACAAAGTGCATTAAAAAATAAATATTTGTACTCACAGTGCGGGCTCTATGGCACGGCGCCAAATCGTCCTGAAAAATCGGGTCCGCGGTATACTGCGTAATGTCCTCGATTGTTGGAATAAGATGGTTTTTCAACACTTTTTTGTACTGGATGGCATTCATCGTACCCTGTATAAATTTTAGATGTCCCAAACCGTACGCTGTCATGCACCCCCAAATCATAACGTAGGGTGAATGTTTAACGGTTCGAGTGACGCACGACGGATGGTATCTTTCCCCAAGTTTTCGTCGAACTATCTTTCTGCCGTCTGGACCAAAAAGGTTGAATTTTGATTCATCGGAGAAAATAACATTTTGCCAATCCTCCAAGGTCCAATTCTGGTGCTCCTTCGCCCAATCCAGTCTAGCCTTCTGCATTTTGTTCGTCAGTAATGGTTTCTTTGCGGGACTTCGTGCTTGGAAACCATGCTCCAACAGCCGCCTGGACACTGTTTTTACTGAAAATGTTGATTAGCTGGTAGACTGCACCTCTGCGTGTATTTTAAGTGCCGTTAAAAATCGATCGCGCATAACAATTTTTTTTATTAAGCGATCATCTCGGGCAGATGTCGCGCGCCCCCATCCGCTTCCTTTTTTCCGTTCTATGGATCCAGTTTCTTGGAATTTTTTAAATAAAAACCTCACTGCACCTTCTGAATACCCAACTCGACGAGATATTTTACAATTAGATATGTTTTGTTGCGACAGTGTGATTATTTTGGATTTTATCGCTATCGACATTTGCTTTGCACTTTCCATGATTGTTGTGTTATGTTCCCTCAAACGCGGGTAAAACAAAATTGTTGAGACATTTTAAAATGTAAATATTGTAGAAAGGTGACACAAAGTGTCTTTAATTTATTGAACAAAAGAAAGAGGTATCGATAAAGGATTTCTTAGAAAAAGAGTTCAGTAAAGTCAAGGCGTGCGGTAGCAAGTAAACTCGTAAATTTTTTTGTCCTGCGGTGTATATATATATATATATATATGTATATATATATATATATATATATATATATATATATATATATATATATATATATATATATATATATACATATATATATATATACATATATATATATACATATATATATATATACATATATATATATATATATATACATATATATATATATATATATATATATATATATATATATATATATATATATATATATATACATATATATGTAATAAAATAACTAGGTACCTACCTATACATTTTATTAAGTACCTACAATTAGTACCTACATAAAACAGTTCTACCACCAGATGTCGCATGCGTCGCTCAGAATTAAACAAAAGACTTCCGATAATATTATTAACTGTCAGAATCAGATAGATAGATAGATAGATAGATATAAAAATTATTATAAAGATAAATTAAGAATAAACTTTAATTACAAAGCAACACATTGTTTATTTTATTATTATACACTTACTTTACATATTATTTACACTTAATTTTCAAAAGGAAAATATTACCACGTTATAAAACGACAATTTTGTTAATCAAAAATAAAGAAACAAAATAAAAATAAAAATGGATACTGCTCCTCAAACATTACAAAACTTACTAGAAAAATTAATACAAAATGCTCAGGTAAGCAAACATCAAAATTTAAAAGATATTTCAGAGAAGTTCATCATTGAAAAATTTACAAGCAAAAATCCTAATGCAAACCAGTGGATGGATATTTTTGAAAAAGAATGTATACGTTTTGAGGTGACAACGGATGAGAAAAAAATTGAAATATTAAGATTGTTTATGGATAAAAGTTGTGAAGATTGGTACAGTTCGATGATGATAAAATTTTCAATGAACTCAGAATGGATAGTATGGAAAAACAACTTTTGTAAAACATTTACAAACAAGGGATGGAACCATGTAATGTTTGCATTATCTTTTAAATATAACGACGGTTCCTTGTTAGACTATGCCATAAGGAAGGAAAAACTTTTGTAGGAGATGAGAAGAACGATCGACATGGGTACCTTAGTAGATCTTATTGTGGCTGGTTTACCAGAATTTATAATTAATAAGATTGATAGAGAAAAATTAGAAGATACAGTCGATTTATTCAATGAAGTAAAAAAACACGAAAACATTGTAAATAAAAAAAGGTTTTCGGATCAAAGAAGATATGGAAATCTAAGAACTAGTGGTAAAATTAAAGATAAAAGTCCATGTAAGATTTGTGAAAAATTAAATAAGGGAACTCGATATCACCCTGAAGTAACGTGCTGGTTTAGAACAAAGGAGGATGATAAGTTTAATAATAAAAATACTATCAGACATGTAAACAATTCAGTTATAGAAGCTAAGTTAAACGAAACCGATCAAAAAAACGAATAGTAACACCATTAATAAATGTCAAACTATTACTAAATGATCAAATTGAAATATTTGGAATTTACGATTCAGGTTCAAATGTTTCTCTAATAAATTCTAAGTTATTAAAACTAAAAGGAAAAGGAAACAATATGAATGAAGCAGATTTAGTAACAATTAATGGTGTTAAAAAGACAAACGGTTTGACGACTTTGAAAATAAAAATATTTGAATTGGAAAAAAACGTTGATGTATATATTATTGATGAAGAAAATTTCAAATATGATTTTTTGATAGGATTAGATATGATAAAAAAATTTAAACTAATCCAAAATGAAGACTTAAAAATAACACAAAGACAATGCTTGAAAAATGAAAATAAAAAGAAAGTAGACAAAATTTCTACAAAATATAAAATTAAAAATAGTGAATTTAAAAATACAGAAAATAACAACAGCGAGGAATGCAAAATAAATTATAATGAACATGTAAAAGAAGAAGATTTTGAAATAAAAATAAATCATTTAAATCAATTTCAAAAATCTAAAATAAATGAACTGATTTGCAAATATAAATCCGTTTTTGCAAAAGACAAATATGATATCGGCACTGTTAGTGGATACGAAGCGAGGATAGACTTACTAGTAGACAGATATTGCAGTAAGAGGGCTTACAGATGTACTGTAGAAGATAAAAAGGAGATAGAAAAACAAATTGCAAAATTACTGGATAATAAGCTAATAGAAGAATCCTACAGTCCATTTGCTGCACCTGTTACATTGGCATTTAAAAAAGAGGAAAACAAAAAATCCAGACTGTGTATAGATTTCAGAGACTTGAATAAAATAGTAGTGCCTCAAGCTCAACCATTTCCTTTAATTGAAGACCTAATGATAAAGACCAGGAATTGCAAATTTTTTTCAACACTAGATATAAACTCAGCGTTTTGGTCTATTCCTTTACGAATCGAAGACAGAAAAAAGACGGGATTTGTTACACAAGAAGGACATTTCCAATGGACTTGCCTACCATTTGGATTGAAGACCTCACCAGCAATTTTTCAAAGGATACTAGGTAACATATTAAGAAAGTATAAACTTACTGATTTCACCGTTAATTACATAGATGATATTCTTATATTTTCTAAAACTTTTGCTGAGCACATTAAACATCTAACACAGTTGCTGGAAGCGATCGAAACGGAAGGTTTCAGGTTAAAATTTACAAAATGCGCATTTGCGTCAGACTTGGTAAAATATCTAGGTCATATAATTCAAAATAATTCAATAAAACCAGTAAAGGATAATTTGATTTCAATAAAGAATTTTCCTGTTCCAAAAACGATAAAAAATGTAAGACAATTTCTGGGGAAAATAAACTTTTACCACGAATACATACCAAAGAGTGCAATATTACTAGATCCATTGCATAACTTACTAAGGAAAAATCAAAAATTTATTTGGTGTGATAAATGCCAAAAAGCATTTGAAATAACAAAAAGCATGCTTTGCTCACAGCCCGTTCTAGAAATTTTTGATCAGGATTTACCAATCAACATTTATACCGATGCTTCTTTAGAAGGTGTTGGGGCCATTTTGAAACAAAAGCAGCCCGATGGTAGAGAAAAACCAGTGGCATACTTTTCAAAAAAACTAAATGAAGCCCAGAAGAAAAAAAAAGCAATATATTTAGAATGTTTAGCAATTAAGGAAGCAGTAAGATACTGGCAATACTGGTTAATAGGTAAATCATTTACGGTTTATTCAGATCACAAACCTTTGGAAAATATGAATCTGAAATCTAGGACCGATGAAGAGTTAGGTGATTTAACATATTATTTATCGCAATATG
>NW_028281339.1:0-30000 GCF_059751285.1 Brachycentrus maculatus
GTGTCAAATCACAAATATTAATATTAAAATATATAGCTCAGTAATATTATAAATATATAGCTCAGTAAAATGCTTGTTAGGTAAACACAGACGAGCCTGCGATATAAAGCCATATTCTTCTTCATCTATACCATGTCTTGAGATGTCAAAAAGTGTAAATAAATCTCGTCAATTGAGTGCCTCTCCTGGGACCTTAAGGCCGCATCGACACCTTCACAAAGTACCTACCCGATTTATAATACGGCCACTTGTGAGTGTGCCTTAATGATTCCGAAAGCTACCTGTAATTCCCCAACACCGGGTAAAATGCTCAATTAGTGTACCGATATTTTTTTACTAATTCAATTAGTCAGCGCGAGTCAGTCACCTTTGCTAATGGTCTGCCGCTCGCGGGCCCGTCGTTGAATACCACTGGGAAATGATACAAATTGACCAGAGATCGATGTACAGTCGCTCAAATAACTCTCTGGCTTGAAAATATTCCAGTTTCCCTAATTTTTATTAATTTCAATTCTTATTTTTTATTTTTTGTTATATGTAAAAAATAATAGATACGGATTTGTGAACCTTGGCTTGGCAGCTTGGATAAAGAAATGGGAGTAGCTATATTAAATATTCGCTCGGCTACCGTTCCAGAGGTCCCGGGCTCGATTCCCAGGAGGGGGTCAAATAAATATGAGTGATTGTTTCGCTCTAATATTTATTCAATATTACCCTGGACTGGTGCCTGAAGCGGAGGGCTGATCACCTTTCCTTTATGAGTTAAAGATCAAGATAACACTGAGTTTATATGATACAGTACCCTATGCACCATTGGAGTGCGGATAAGGGGTTTGAAGTGAAGATTTTATTTTATTTTATTTGGGATTTTTACAGCCAAAACAATATATTATACAACATTAATTAACAAAGCTATGGCCAATTAAAAAAATCTTCCGATAATGCTATTCTTATGAAAGTTATGTTGGTTGGGGTGAGTGTGTGTGTGTATGTGTGTGTGTGTGTGTGTGTGTGTAGTACCTATTCCATGTCAATATTTTATTGAAAATGCATTGAATTAATAATAAATCTATAATTATTTTTTGACATCTCAACGTGATGAAAAAGAATATATGTAGTCGGGGAATTTATGGGACTTACGACCGTTGTAGGCTGGTTTAACTGATCACTTTACACACGTGTAACATCCACCAATTCAGCCCATGATGGACAACCACACTACTCAAATTCTTGCTCAATAAAAAACCTTCTATTATCTCACCAATAGATGTCTGTAGTGAAATTCTAGTAATTCAAGCACTTTGTTTCGAAATCGAACAATATACATATACGAGGGTTGCGTTTTATGTTTTTACAATCGAATAGTAGAGATGTGACATCACTGTATTTGTGAACACTGAGGTTTGTTATAGTGTTGCCAGTCGCAATTTACTAATTGACCAATAAGGTTCTTGACAGTGAACGTTTGAAAGAAGTAAGTTAGTGCGAAAATGGAGATCACTCGTGAGGGTTTGCGATGGATGAAAATTTTCACACAAAAACGATGAACTGTGTTGGACTGGTTAAAAATTTTGCAAGTAATACATAAACCTAACTGAAAATCTATCGGCAATCTATAAGAATCGGCTCTCCAAAATATATCAAAATATATCTCCACTCCTGACCCGGCCGCTTTTAAGTATTTGACATACCTGATTGTGCCAGGTTTTCCTCGGTCTTCCTCTGCTTCTTTTTCAAACTACATTCGCATCATAAATTTGTTTAACCGTTCTTTCTTCACTCAAACGTTCCACATGTCCAAACCATCTCAACACACCTTTCTTAATTTTATCGATAATATTTATCTCAGCCTTACATTATTTCCTTATTTCATCATTCGACCATCTATCAAACATCGTTTTGCCACACATTCGTCTGAGGGATCGCATTTTGATCGCGAGGGACTGCATTCAGTCTGCTTTCATCCTTCTTTTGCCAGCTCCATGCTTCGCTTCCACACATAAGGGTTGGAACCAGAACTCCATTGTGTACTGCCAGTTTAGCTTTCGCTGATAGATTTTTATTTGCTAAAATTGATTTAATGCACCATTCACTCTGTACCCAGCATTCACTCTCCTTTCTATGTCTTTATCAATCTTTCCATCTCTAGAAAACATACTACCCAAATATATAAAATCATCTACCTGTTCCAAAATCTCCCCATTTACCAATATTTCACACTCAGATATACATTAATCTCTTTCAAAACCATGATTTTGGATTTGCTAACATTCATCAATAAATCACTTTCCTTGCACACATTATACACTTTTGGCACCAACGTTTGCAGGTCTTCTCTGCTATCGGCAATAAGAACAGCGTCGTCAGCATATAAAAGGCAACAAACGGTCAAATTATTCATTCTAGCTCCAACATTTAAACCTTTCAGCTCTTTTATGCAGTTATCCATGTATATTACATTTATATATTATATTTTTGCAATGCTGGTCGGGGTGAAGATATATTTTGCCCACTGTACCCTTAAATACACCGCCATAGCAACACATGCTCTTTGAAGTTAGCCGCCTTGCTTTGATCTCGCCGTTAACCTGTTGGACGCCGCGGACGCCATTATTTGGCTGCACTTAACCCGTGGACGCTCTCACGGGGTCGGGTGTGGCAAATTCGCCAATTTTTAGTGGCGAATCCAAACGTTTTGGTCAGCTATCCGCGCGACAGGGGTCAATAGAAATATTACAATACTATTTTATTATTATTATTTATAACCCTAATCCGCACCTAATGATGCATAGGGCACTGCATCAAATTGACGCAGCGTTATCTTGATCATTACTTACATGAAGGCAAGGTGATCACTCTTGCGCTTCGGGAACCAGTCCAGGGTAATATTGAATAAATATTACAGAGTTAAATCACTAATATTTTTTTTCACCTCCCCCCCCTGGGAATCGAACCCGGGACCTCCAGCACGTTAGCTAAACACGCTGACCACTACCCCACGGAAGCGGACAAAACTATTAGAATTTTTTACATCAGAACATTTTGAGTGTCCATAAATACTTATTCAAGAATTTGGTCACGCTCGAAATATTGTAAATAAAAAAATAAAAAAATAAACATTATTTCTTGAAGTTTTTCGCGGATACTTTAGTGACACATTTCATAAACTTTATAAAATTAAACAACTTTATTTAATAATAAAATAATAAAAAAACCCTTATCCGCACCCCAATGGTGCATAGGGCACTGTGTCTTATAAACGCAGTGTTATCATGATCGTTTTACACATGAAGGAAAGGTGATCAGCCCTCCGCTTTAGGTACCAGTCCATGGTAATATTGAATAAATATTTCAGTGAAAAAATTACTTATATTTATTTTTACCCCCCTTGGGAATCGAACCCGGGACCTCCAGAACGGTAGCCGAGCGTGCTGACCATTACACTACGGAAGTGGACTTTGTTTTAACCACTTTTTATTGGTACACTTTATCCAACCGGTTTCGACAGGAACCTTGTTATCCTCAGGGTTTATGTACCAAATTATAAAACATAGAAATACTCATAGTCAATTACCCTTCCTTACCAAAAACTTCCACGCATTCCATACACCATATGAAAATATTATTTTAAAATAAATTAATTAAAAAATATAGTTGAAAACTCCTAAATGTTGTTTTATTGTGCATTGCGTAGCGAATATGTCAACTCCAAATGACAGCTTCGAATGGAATATATTTTCACATGGTGATGGTGTATGGAAAATACTGTTGTTTTTTGCATTTTGAAGAAAAGGTATTGTTTAATTATTTTTTTTAAATATACTTAATATTTTTCAAATGGAGAAAAACCCTCAGGTTTTATTTACCTAAAAAGATCTGTTGCACAGTAAAAAGTTCAATAAGTGGCTAGTTATTTATTTTAATACATTGTACTGTTTTTTTAGACTTTAAAAACATTCTCTGAAAAATCAAGTTTTTTGATATATGACGTTCTTGAAAGAAGTGAGCGATATGTAAGTACTCAAGGAAAAATCTTTATAAATCCCATTTGTCATGGAGAACTTGCGTTTTATTGTAATTGCGCACTTAGATGCCTATTTTAAATGCAAAGTTAAGTATGTGTAAAATGTGCAACATACTTGTGCATTATTTATGCAAGTGCTTTCATGTTAGAATGCAATTTGTGTAATGCAATTATATTAAACGTCTGTGTGATCACGGAATGAATGAATGAACCTCATGTCATAATTCTCATCACGATATTTCAGTTAAATTTTTACTTTTTATAAATCTGGATTATATCCAATCATAGGAGTTATTTATCATATTATTTATTACATCTCAACTAAGATGAAAGGGAATATGAGAATCTGGGCATTTACGGGGCTTACGACCGTCATAAGGTGGTATAAGTGATAACTTTACACGCGTGTAACATTTACCAATTCTACCCATAATTGACAACCACACTATACACATTCTTGGAAATTCTAGATATTTTGTTCAAATTCGAAACATAGTGCTTGAATCACTAAAATATACCTGAGAAACCTGTGGTGAGGTGAAAGAAGCTTTTTTTATTATTTAGAAACTCTTTCATTAGTACACATATAAGATCCGAATCCTGGATTATAATCACATACTTGAGAAACGCTACAAAATTTAATTGTATTTTTTTATTTAAGCTTTTAAAATTTGACCAGTCATTTTTTATTTTTATTTTGAATGTGTCCAAATACTTCGCTCACTCCTTTCAACAACGTCATAAATAAAATAAAAACATTTTTTTTAGGAGATCGTTTTTAAGTTTAAAAATTTAATAAAATGTAATAAAAATAAATATTAAGCCACTTTTTAAACTTTTTACTGTGCAACAGATCTTTTTAGGTAAAACCTGAATGTTTTTTCTCCATTTGAAAAATATTTAGGATATAAAAAAAAATAAACAATACCTTTACTTCAAAATGCAAAAACAACACTCTCTGCCCTGTAGCGGGTAAATATTGAGTTGACAATATACTGTTTTTGCTGGGATATACTACATTTTCTGGGCATTCCAAAAAGGTGCACAACTGAAAATTAAAGATTTTTAATATATGACGTTGTTGAAAGGAGTAAGCGACTTGTTCACAAATCTGGATTATCTCTGGATTATAACGTTAAAAATAACCGCAAATTTAAGATAATCCATATTCATAAACAAGTATTTGAACGCACTCAAAATGTTGTAAATATTTTAAACCCGTTTTTACATAACGTACTTTCGGCTTTGACGGACACCCCCTACCCCCAATGAGTCCGTTATATGTATGTTTTACTGTATTTACAGAATTCTTAATTCGCAACACACGTTGTTTAAAGTGATGTAATAGTGCATATATGAATACTTAATGTAAGAGAAGCGTGCGCAATGTTTAGTCTGCGTGATGATCTTACAAAATGTAATACGTTTCTGCATTATTTGAAAGATGATTCAACCATAATAACTATTATTGTAAACAAATATTGTTTACTCGGCTATGAACACTTCTGTGCTAAATACTGTTAACACATAATTTTTGTTTACCCAGCATTACTATTCAAAAAGCTAATCAGAATAATTGAAAAACTTATTTTACAATATTGTTGTCATTTCATTGTAAACACTTTAAATTTGTGTTTTACTTGTTAAATACACAAAGATTCAAAGTATCCCAAATGGGGTAAAAATGCATTTTTTGGGGTAGTAAGGAATTTTTTCTTGTTTGCTATTTCATACTATTTTTACGAATTTAAACAATTCAGAAATCGTTTAAACGCTGAAGACTATTCAAATTGCTCTTACATCAGAAAGTCCCAATTTTTAAGTAATTGTATCAAACATGAAGCAACATAATTTCTCTAAAAACTGAAAAGGAAACCTGAAAACCTGAATTTTCCTTTGATACAATTTAAAATTTTTATTTTGTTTGTCTATAACATACTTATTACTATTTTCATGTAACTTTTTTTTTCTTTTCGTGTAAATTAGTTCAATAAATAAGTTGTATTTTAAATATACATTACTTTCAAAATTAAGGAGGGGTTTATATCGACTTACGCAAGAATGCTTTGGGGTAATGGTCAAAAAAGTTCCCCGACCGCTGCACTAAGAGAAGTAATAATAAATAAAACCCTTATCCGCACCCCAATGGTGCATAGGGCACTGCGTCATATAAACGCAGTGTTATCTTGATCGTTTTATATATGAAGGAAAGGTGATCAGCCCTCCGCTTCAGGTACCAGTCCAGGGTAGTATTGAATAAATATTACAGTGAAAAAATAACTTTTATTTATTTTGCCCCCCTTGGGAATCGAACCCGGGACCTCCAGAACGGTAGCCGAGCGTGCTGACTATTACACTACGGAGGTGGACTAAAAGAAGAGTCGTTAAAATCAAAATGTTTTTTTAAAAGATGGTTTGGACATGTGGAATAAATGAACGATGAAATATATGATGAATGTTCGAATAGTGATATAAGGAAATAATGCTTAACGGAGATTAAAGCATTAAAACATCACCACATTCAATAATATTGGTATCATCATTTTCGCTATGAAATCGAATACAGTTTTCGTTAATTTAAACAACAGCGAGATAAAAAACAAGTAAATATTTTTATGGCTATAATTTTTTACCATTATGAAGCACTTAAAAATTCCAGGCGACCCATGGGTCAATGCTTTATTGAATATCAATATAATAACATCGCCTGCAGGCGAAATCCAACAAGCCGGCAATTTTAAAAAGACTAAGGTCACCAGTGGAAGTCAGAAATTAATAAATCACCGTTTTGGTAGCTCTTAGTCGGCAAATTCATAAGTCAATTGAAATTAATAAAATGATTTAAAAACATCAACCTCTCAGCATCTCTCGCTGAGCCATTTATCTAAGATGCAAAATTTTAGATCGATCAGACTGGTATTCATAGATCAACGCAAGTCTTTACAGCCCTTAAATTTACAACATTTTGAGTGTGTTCAAATACTTTTACGCAAATCTGGATTATCTCCGCTCAGGTTAATTTTTACATTTTTGACATCTCAACATAGAAAAAGAATATAAAAGTACTTACTTAAAAATTAACAAGTATTTGGACACATTCAAAATTTTGTAAATAAAATATCTGGTTAAATTATAAGTTACATCAAAAATTGAAAATCATTTTTCCAGGCGTGTCTCAAGTATGTGAATTTTATCCAGGATTCGGATTTATTAAACAAATATAAAGCATCTCTGCTTAATAAAAGCTTTCCCTATTCCAAAATAGATCTCTGTTATGAATAAAAACTTCAAATAATATAATGTTACGTCCAGTTTACTCCATACATACCAATTTTACCAACACAAAGTTGAAAAATAAAAACATTATTATTTTATTTTATTATTTTTCTCTTATTTCATGTCAAATTAATTATCTACCTAAAAAACACTTCGAATTGACGGTATGTAAATACCAAAAAAGCTATAAAGGGTTAAAGATATAAGCTTGCATTGTCATAAATATATCTCTTTTTCTTTGAATTTCCCCATTCCGCTCCCGCATTTCTCCATAGCGCACGGTGGTCTAATCAAAGTAAGCAATTGGCCAAAGTAATGCCCGGCGATAGGTGCCTAACTGCCCATAATGCTGTTCGCAAAATGTGATCAATGCCTGCAAATTGGCATTCGCCGTCACGAAGGCAACATGGCGGGCAGACTTTACTATTATGCAAATAGAATATACGAATGGTACCATTGGATATGCAGCGCCTTATGGGAACCCCGAGCGGTGATTTGTGCATGGGTAATTATTGTCTGTGCATTCAGTTTTGTTTACAATTACTATTAAGTTTCATACTTAAAGGTTATAGATGTTGAAAGGAAGTTTATCGATATTCTTGTCCGAAACCGTGGTCTAGTGAATATTTTATGCACATTTTGACATCTCAACGACAATGATTACACAAGGTGGGCAAAAAAAATGTTACCAAATGTTTTTTGGCTGTAATTTTTTTGTCTGACTCCGTAGTGAAATAGTCAGCACGCTCGGCTACCGTTCTGGAGGTTCCAGGTTCGATTCCATGGGGAGGGGGTCAAATAAATATAAGCGGAGGGCTAAATGCCTTTCCTTCAAATTAAAAACCCCGCATTTTTTATTTAATTATCGCACATTTAATTCATCTACGTATTACATTCAAAAGGTAAAAACTCGGTAAATATAAGCATTTTTATTTTATGAAATTACCGTTTATTAAATTGATTTGCATATTACATACAAAAGGGTAAGAATTTCACACATTCTTGATATTTTTGCTTTAATTACCATATATTAATTTCTATTATGTATGGCGTACCAAATAATAAAAACCCCGCGATTCAATTTGCAATTCAATTAATTTTTATTTATAAAACTACCGTATAATAAATTCATTTGTGTATCATATTTTAAAGAGTAAAAACGAGTGATTTCTAGTTCTTTTTTAAATGAAATTAGCACACATTGCATTAATTTAAAATTTGAATTTATTTATAAAAATTCAAATAAGTAAAAACCCTGCAAATTCAAGTTTTTTTTTGTAATTCTTTTGCAATTTTTTTTATTTATTTTACATAAGACGTACAAAAGAATCTTATTCTTTTGTACGTCTATTATCTTATTCGGGGTTCTTAACCCCGCTAATTCTAGTTATTTTTTAAATGAAATAACTGCATATTGAATTTATTTGCGTATTACATTTAAAGGGGTGAAAACCGCGTAAATTCTAGCCATTCTTTTAATAAAATTATCACATATTAAATTTATTTACATATTTCGTACAAAAGGGTAGAAAACCCTCAAATTCTAGTTATTTATTATTAAATTACCACATATTAATTTCTTTTTTGTACGATGTACAAAAGAGTATCCCGCGAATTTCATTTTTTTAATTTTATTTATTAAACTACTTATATTAAATTTATAAGATTATTTCATTTGAAAGGGTAAAAATCACGCAAACTGTTGATATTTTATGTGTTAAATTATAGCATTTTCAAATCGTTTGCGTATTGCTTTCATAAGGGTAAATAACTCGCAAATTCTAGTTATTTTTTTATTCAATTACCCCATATTAATTTCTTTTATATTCGACATACAAAAGTTTTTTTGTTTGTTATTTATGAAATTACATTCTGTTGAAACATGTGTTACTGTTGCATAAAAAAAAGTGTATTGTAGACCGAATTCGTGTAATTATTCAACACGTTATTGGAGACACTACCACTTACGACATACAACAGAGCACGGAAGGTCAAATACATTTCTCAACAAAGGAATGATAGTTTTGGCTGTTCCCTGGCGAGAACAACAATATGTGCGGTCGTCAAAATTATAGAGAGAAGTGTTGCGATGATTTTAATCCATGCGAATTGGAGTTAAAACCCAGTTTTGCATGTAACGTTACATTCACTGGGTGTGGTTGCATTCACAATTGCAGGAAATGCATGCATAGAATTAAAATAATTATATAAAATTAAAAATAAAATGGATTCGAGATATGTACGAATTTACTTGTGTATTTGCATAATACATATTATATTTTTTTCTTCATAAATTTGGTTACTAGTTACAATTGATTATATCGCATTGGCAACATTTTGAGTGTGTCCATATATGTACTTGTTCACAAATCTGGATTATCTCCAACTATAGGAGTTATTTTTATATTTTTTTTTTGGCATCTCAACATTTATGAAGAAGAATATGGAAGTCTAAGCATTCACGGGGCTTTTTCAGGTCACCAATAGATGTCTCTAGTGAAATTCTATTGATTCAAGTAAAATATTTCGGAATTGGATAATACAAGTATGTATAGAACTTCCAAGATTGATGTATATGTATGTATATATATATATATATATATATATATATATATATATATATATATATATATATATATATATATATCTAAGAGTTCCAAGAATTTGAGTAGTGTAGTTGTCAATCATGGGTAGAATTAGTGAACGTTCAACTTTGTTGAGATGTCAAAAAATAATATCCCATTGAATTAATTCTTCTTCCTGGCTCCATTCTAACTTTTCTTCTTTGTAGACTGTTGGGGTCAGCTCTCTTCGTCTTCAGGTTGTAGGTCCTTCTATCATATACAGCGTCACCTAGGCCATGCCTTCGAATCATGTAATCTTTCTGTAGCATCCATGAATTTTTGGTCTTCCTGTAGATGTCTTTCGAGGAAGATCCATGGCGTTTGCCTGGTTACAATAGATTATCGCCTGAAATTTATGTATGAAATACTGTATGTACTACTTGTACCTACCATCACGTCGTTTCCTCGCAGGGGTAGGCAGAGAGGGTGGAACGCATCACTCTGTCCTGACATACAATCCTCGCCTCCTTCACATCCATACGTCAAGTCATACATACACTCCCAGTACGCATGACTCCATCAGATTTAAGGTTTTGATTGATGTCTTGAAATATATCAAATAAAATAAATGCGCTTTTAGTACCAAAAGCGTGATAGAATTGAAACTTCATAAAAAAATATAATAAGAGAGATATAGTGTGAGAGACAGGGAGAGATAGAGAGGGAGAGAGCATCTCAGAAAAAATACAATACAAAATTTGCATAAACTAATAAACTTCAACTGTTCATATATAGCGTATGTTAAGATGTTCAAATGTATGCTATTAAGCTTATAATACCTTTCATAATTTAAAAAAAAACAGGGATGAGAAAATAACAGTATAATGGGTGCATTTTTCTGAATAACCAACTTTGTACAGTTTCATTCTTACAAAATAAATAATTCTAGTAATAAACACGAATCTCTTCTTGGCTTTTTTGGCGAAACGCACGCAAATATTTTACTATACAGATTGTATTATTTCAAAAGGCTTTTGTGTCTTTATTCTGAAGCTTTTAAAAGCTCCTCTTCACGCACCGCACGCTACATTTAATCACCCTTCAAGGCTTTTTTCACAGAAGTTTGCGTCGAAAACGGGGCGGGATTTCTGTACACCTGTTGAATTTTTGTGACTGTTGAAGTCCATTTTTTTTGTTTGTGGAAAACCAACAGCTACAAATACATGACAGTAAACAAAACAATTAACATAAAGCTATTTATAGGTCTTCACAAATAGATCAAAACCCTTAGTCGCACCCCAATGGTGCATAAGGCACTGCATAATATAAACACAGTCTTATCTTAATCGTTAACACACGAAGGAAAGATGAATAGCCCTCCGCTTCAGGTACTCCCTCACATTGGACTGCACGGCCAAACCGAAGGTATACGACTTCCGGGCAGACGATAGATGGATATACAGCTGGAAATCATTGCAAGAGGCCAATCCCTCTTAAAAATAGGCCACAAGGCCAACACCAAGCAGTTGAAGAAGAAGAAAATAAAAAAATATCCATGTTTTCTGAAAATACAGACTTAATGTGATGTATCACGTATCATTATATTGAAAGAGTTAGGTTCATATGTGTAACATATTTGTATGCATCAAAGCAATTAGAAACTTGATTTAATGCATACATAGTATATATCAATAATCATGGATTAGTTACCGTTTTCCTCATGAAGCTTACAATATTACGCTTTACGTACCTTCGACTGTCTTTCTTAGGGATTAATTTATCTAATCGCCACAAGCTTTATTTAAAAAAAAAGATCTTACATGCGTAAATTACAGAATCATTCCAAAATAAAGTTCGAAAATCAGTTCATATTACATTAAAATATTATATTTTGAGTGTGCCCAAATACTTGAACACACTCAAAATGTTATAAATAAATTGACTGGTCAAATTATTAGCTAAAACTTATGATCTAATTTAAATGAAACATTGTTATAAATTACTGTAAATATTTTATTATAACTTTATTATAATGTCAACCAGTTTCGAAGCTAACCGCTTCTTGATCAAGACTGATTAATACTTGATAAAGAAGCGTTAAGCTTCGAAACCGGTAGGCATTATCATTCAGTTACAATTTTTTTTATAGTGATTTTAAATCAAAGCTACATTTTAATTATAAAATGGAAAATCACGAAGTTAGTGCTTCAAATATTAATTATAAAACTAATGAGTTTATATTTAGCACTCAAGAAGGAGGCATAGCTTCCAAATCAAGCTAATAAAATAAATATAACTCAGGTGGTAAAAACAAGAGTTTTTCTTTTGTAATTTCATCATGTCTTACCACAAAGCGAATGCCGAAACAATAAATGAAAATGATAATATTAATTTTTTGACATCTCAACATAGATGAAGAAGAATATGGAAGTCTGGGCATTTACAGGGCTTACGGCCGTCATAGGCTGGTTTAAGAGATCACTTAAATCAGCCTATGATAGTCGCAAGCCCTGTAAACGCCTGCATAAAAAAAACGAAACTTAAAATCACTTACCACAAAGTAAATATTTTAAATAAATATATAAAGACTACATCCATATTTATTGTTCACTCTTGTGACCACCAACCCTTGGATGCAAGTGAATCGACCATCACAGTCGTGCACTAAAGATTTTTTATACTTTTTACCTATTCGCTGCTCAAATCCATTGCTCGTAATCAATAATAGTCTTTTAATTCTGCCCAAATTCTTCATATAAACCAATATGAGCCAAAACCACATTTTGATATGTAGATTTACTTCGGATGAACTCGGCAATTATCGACGGTGGGCAGAGCGTCGCAAGCGCCTACAAAAAGTGCAGCCGATAATAGTATTCACACTCTTTGAGGTTCTATGAGCGGTGGGTCCGTTTTCCTTTGAGCATAACTCAGATATGACGTGTGGGATACGAACGATTTCACACTACAAGGTGGTCTAAGGCCACCTTTGCTTTTAGACCGCACGAGAGGTGTTTGTGCCTTAACACATTAAGGACCGAACCTATCTTTTTAATCACATGTTTTTTTTAAATTATTTTAAAACATATTGTAAACATAAGAATAACAACAAAAAACAAAAGAGTAACATTTAAAAGTAGTGGTTTTTTTGTTTTCACAGAATCTCATAACTTGTTATTATTACGAGTTTAAATTTTAGATTAAAGTCTTTTCAGTTTTTTTTCAGATGTAACAGTCGTTTATGTGACGAATTGTTTTGAAAATTTTATCTCACCCATACATCCTTAACTTATATCACCATCAAATATCGTTTTGCAGCACATTTGTTTGAGAGATCGTTCTTCGACTGCATTCTCTGTACTTTTTTGATTTATCAAGAAAAAAACCCAAAACCTCTTGCAACACATCGTTTATTTTATACGGTATAAATAATCTTGTCCACAAAAGTATTGGCTTATATGCCCCGCTGACAGTGATAGGGACTTTGAAAGCATAAGTAATATTTTTTGACCGCAATCAACTTTACATGATCAATTAAATAACATAATAAAATTCGAAAAAGAAGAGGAGCTTTAGAGTAAAAATATTCTAAGATTTTTGTTCAATTATTTTCTTCTAATAAATACTAATAATATTCATTTTCTCATTCTTGTGGAAGCAATGACTCTTCTCCATCCCTTGACTACTGTTATCCCTTGACTTCGCTGCACGTAGCGCTCCAACCACCGAGGTGCCTGTTGGTGTCTTAACTTCTTCCTCTCTTCCCCTCCAGGCTGCCAATCACAACCAATCGTTCCGGGCTATCCTCATTGCCACTCGCAACGTGTGCAAAAGACTAAAGAATCTGTCTTGTACAGACGATGGCTAGTCATAATATTTTAGCAAATTAATTAACGAAAACTCGTAAAACCTCTCCAATAACCTTTTTTTGTAAAGAATAAATATTATTAGGTTTACTGATGAAAATTATTTTTTCAAGAAAAAATAAAAACAACATTGTGAGTGTGTCTAAATACTTGTTCACAAATCTTTGTAGATTATCTCTGCTTATAAGTTATTTAATTAATTTTATCCAAGATTCGGACCTTAAATACAAATAATTAGAAAGAGCTTTTCCCATTCCAAGATAGATAGTGGTACTGAACTCACTTGAACCCTGTCACGAGTTTGATCAATATACATATATGTAGGGGTTTCGAAAACTGGTGTGTTTGTCAATCATGGGTAGAATTGATGAATGTTACACGTGTGGGAAACGGCGTGATCACTTAAAACTGTCAGACCTCCATATTCATCTTCATCTATGTTGAGATGTCAAAAATAACGTGAAAAATTAATAGTATAATTTTTAAAGTTGTCCGGGTCTGAAGGTGTTGAATTTATTACGTTTTGATATTCTCTGGTGATCAGAGAGGGTGCTTTGGTCACGTTCTTGTGCGCCTTTTTTCATTTTACACGCTGGAAAATTACTGTAACCGAAAATAAATTATTACCCTTCTAATGCTCGCATCTCCTAACAACTTCATTTGTATACACGTTATTAATTCCGGCGTAAATCTTCAATCATAATTGATACGAGATTCTTTACAAACCATTTTTAATTCGATCCGACTTTATTGAAATTAAACTATTCGGCTGGGTAGGTTGCGAACGTAATAAAAATTAATCAAAGGCGGATTTTGTGTTTTCGTAACAGGTATATTAGGTATACGACATTAGTTCCCAAATATTATTGTTGCATTAATATATTTTTTTCATTATTTTTTTATGTAACCGTTTTAATATTGAGCTTTTTTCACATGTCGCTCACTTCTTTCAAGAACGTCATAAATCAAAAAACTTGATTTTTCAGGAGAACGTTTTTTAAGTTTAAAAATATAATACAATGTATTCAAAATAAATATCAAGCAACTTTCTGAACTTTTTACTGTGCAACAGATCTTTTAAAGTAAAACCTGAAGGTTTCTTCTCCATTTGAAAAATATTCAGTTTATTTTAAAAAAATAATTAAACAATACATTTTCTTTAAAATGCAAAGACAACACTTTCTGCCCTGTAGCGGGTAAATATTAAGTTAAAATTATGCCGCTTTTGCTGGAATATAGTACATTTTCTATACATTCCGAAAATATGCACAACTGAAAATTGATAATTTTTGATTTATGACGATATTATGATGTGAGCGATATTATACCATAAGTGAGGAAGAATTTAAGAGGAAAAATAATCTTTCAATTAAGTCTCATTCGTTGTATTTTCTCTTTTTTTTTATATTTTCTCATTTTCTAATTTGTTTATTTTAAATATGCTTCTTACCTTGTTTTTTTCTCATTTATTTTTTTATATGCTTTTTATGGCTATTTGTTATACCTGTTTATTGTTTTTATATTTTGCCATGTTGTAGTTTTGGTTATTTAAAAAAAAATTGTTACTTTATTATTTGTGTTTCAGTCTTGTTAACCTAAATCCCATGTCCCAAAATGAGAAATAGAAATTACTTATCGGGAATATTATAAATATGACTTTTGTATGTAATATGTTTTGAAAAAAAAAGTTTGCACAAAATTGTGTACATTTTCATCAAATATGAGGGATTTTCGTAATTCTTTCGGTTGTATGTAGGGAGTTATGTACAAAAATAAATAAACAAAAAAAATTACGCCTAGTTTTCAAGCGTATAAGACGCTATCTACATCGAATTTTTGACGAGTACTTAATTTTGACAAAGCTTAAAGTATTAAAACGATTTAATACATTATTTTGTCGTGTTTTCAATGTGTTATACTAGTTTAGAATTTAAGATAAATAATTTTAAAAAAATACATAGAAAAAATCTTCTAAGCTCTCTTCTGTAAAGTAACAGATTTGCAGAAATTGAGAACCTTACGTAGGGGCCGTCGATATAAAACTACACAAATGAAAGATGGAAAATGGAAAAAAATTAGGTCGGAAGGAAGTTGCACAATCGGACCATCCAAAGAAATAAAATCATATTCGGAAGCTTCACTTTTACTACATATAAGGATTCTTCGATTTGTAAACATTCTGATTTTATCCAAACTATCAGTAAAATAAACATTTTTCAAGTTCCACAGCAGAACAATATCTGCAAGTGTTTTCATCATTGCTACTTGACGAATTCGACATCGTATAAGGAAAATAAACAATTTTTACTGATAAAAAAATCAAAATTAATGTTATTTTCACCGCGATATACTTTTTTACATTTATTTATGATTACACTGGCCAACAATGTACAACTTTTATTTTGTAACTTGCATGAAAATGCATGATTTTTATGCTTTTTGCATAGCTGAATTCAAAAACGAAAGTTTTAATTCTTATTTTAATCTTCTTACGTAAAAAAAATCCTTTTACCACTTTCATTAATTCCTCTCCTTTCAATTTCCTTCCTTGAAATTCTATTTTTTATACCATACCCTTACCCTTTTACTCCCTTCCTCACACACACACACACACACTCCCACTCTTTTTTAATTTATTTTTTTTATATTTTATAACTTAACATTTTAAAAGTTACTATAACATAAATGTGGAATTGTTTAATTGGCTTTATTTCGCCCTGAAGGACGCAGACCCCCAGGCAGACCTCCGAAAAGATGGAAAGACAGCTGGGAGTCAACATCCCAAGAGCGACATGCGGAGGCATAAACAGATCCCTAGGATCTACAAAAAAAAAGAAGAAGAAGAAGTAGTAGGCTTTATTTTTACTAATGTAATGTTAAGTTTATTATTGTTAATGTAACTATTTTTATTATATACTTCTTTAAATGTAAATCTGTACAATTCCCGAACAAATAAAACAAAACAAAGCAACAAAAAATGTAGCACGTCAATTTTTTTAGTTATTTATGGATATTTTTCATTATGATATTGACTAATAGTATGTTATTATTTATGTATAAATATATGTAAACATATAGTGCTATCGTATTCAATACTGATAACTTAATATATTTACACTGTTACTTCATAATTTATTTATCCCTTATCCGCACCGCAATGATGCATAGGGCACTGCGTCATATAAACGCAGTGTTATCTTGATCGTTTACACATGAAGGAAAGGTGATCAGCCCTCCGCTTCAGGCACCAGTCCAGGGTAATAATATTGAATAAATATGGTAGTGAAAAAATCACTTATATTTATTTTACCCTATTTGGGAATCGAACCCGGGACCTCCAGAACGGTAGCCGAGCGTGCTGACCATTACACTACGGAGGCGGACTTCATAATTATCAATACTTTTTCTATCTAAGTATGTGGTCCATACAAACAATATATGACAGTAACATGAAAACTTGACGTGATACAAGCTTGTCGCCATATGGACTTTGTTACGACGAATTAAAAACGATTTGCGCGCGCGCACCGCAAATTATGCATTGTATGTATGACTATTTTAAAGGCATGTTTACAGGTAGGATAGTTAGGAAAAACACCCAGACCAATTGAAAATTAATATTTCTTGAATTCATTTTGCGATTGGCGGGAATCGAATCCACGACGCCAGTTTCGCAGTCGAGCGTCCACCCAACTACGCTACGGTACCTACCTGCTCATTATATTATGTTCCTATACTATAACTAAAAAAAAAACTTGTGGCGGCGTGGCGTAGTTGGGTAGACGCTCGACTGCGAAACCCGCAAATTGCAAAATGAATTCAAGAAAGATTTATTTTCAATTGGTCCGAGTGTTTGTGATGTATTTTTCACATTTACCTTCCCTATCCTTACTATCCTACCTGCAGACAAGCATTTAAAATAGACGTTTCACGGGTTATTCCTTTAAAAAAAACCTTATCCTCACCTAAATGGTGCATAGAGCACTTCATCATTTAAACGCAGTGTTATCTTGATCATTAAGATATGAAGGAGAAAGGTGATCAGCCCTTCGCTTCGGGTACCAGTAATATTGAATAAATATTAGAGTGAAAAAATCACTTGTATTATTTGAACCTCTTCTGTGAATCGAACCTAGGACCTCCAGAACAGTAGTCAAGCGTTCTGACTATTACACTACGGAGGCGGACAATTATCGAATACTTGGCTTTAACCCGTAAGCTGCGGATCGCATCTATTGTCGTTTTTTATAGAAGTACCGTTGACTGCGGTTCGCATGCATAGTCGTTTTTCAACTTTACGTACTTATATCAACACCTATGGATAATTTTTTGAACTTAAATTCGGTTCGAGGCATGGATAAATTAGTTCTCTTTGATTTATTGTCATAAAATATCAAAATTATTTTAATTTAGTGTCAACTTTATCGTTAATACTTCCGGTCGGCTCGTGCTCCGCAGATACGACAGCCGCGTCTTCTATACAGCCGCCATACTTTAGGCCGCGAGTCCGTAAATGATAATATTTTTGTGTAAATACACCATAAAACATTATAAGTAAAGTGCATTGTGTACTGTGAACATCTATGATGGATATCCGAAAGTTTCACTACAAAAAATAGGCAAAAATATGTTTTTTTTGTCAAAAATATTGTAATGCAAAATAATCCAGCACGGGACGGAAAGTTTGACACTCGAAATCGTGCAGCTTAGAGGTTAAATAAAAAACCAATAAGTATATTCAGGTCGAAAATACTTATTTTGTAGTATTAGCAACGTAATTCATCAGCAGTAATTTTCCGCTTGTTTTTAGTGAATTAAATTGCTTAGCTGATTAATATTAAAATACTAATTTTTCCTCAAGTGTTAGGATATGACGAACAAAATACTATATATTTTTAAAACTTTATAAAATAAAACAACTTTGTTTTAACCACTTTTTTGGTACACTTTATCCAGCCGGTTTCGACAAGAACCTTGTCATCATCAGGGTTTATGTAGTAAATTCTAAAACATTGAAATACTTATTTCAATTCAAACCCTTATCCGCACCCCAGTGGTGCATAGGGCGCTGCATTATATAAACATAGTGTTATCTTGATCGTTAACACTCGAAGTAGAGGTGATCAGCCATCCGCTTCAAGTACCAGTCCAGGGTGATATTGAATAAATATTAGAGTGAAAAAATCACAAATATTTATTTGACCCCCCCTGGGAATCGAACCCGGGACCTCCAGAACGGTAGCTGAGCGTGCTAGCCATTACACTACGGAGGCGGATAAAATTTAAGGCGGAATTCTAAAACATTGAAATACTTATAGTTGTCGGAACTGGTTGGATAAAGTGTACCAATAAAAAGTGGTTAAAACAAAGTTGTTTTATTTTATAAAGTTTATAAAATGTGCCACAAAGTATCTGCGAAAAACATTTTAAAAAATATTTATTTTTTGTTGTTTAAAAAATACATATTCTTCTAACCCATATCCGCACCCAGTGGTGCAAAGGGCACTGCATCGTATTGACGCTATGAAGGCAAGGTGATCACTCCTGCGCTTCAGAGACCAGTAAATATATGTTATAGTGTAAAATCACTGATATTTTTTTTTTACCCCCCCCTGGGAATCGAACCCGGGATCTCCAGCATGGTAGCTAAGTACGCTAATAATAATATATTTTATTGTCGTCAACACTAATAGTATATATGGTATAATCTATATATGTATAATGTATAAAAATGTCCCGTCTGTTTGTTTGTACATAATGCATTGCTATATTAAGCATAGGAACTGTTTGAAACATTTATAATATCTTCATTACATCCTTACGGAAGTCACTGTTTCAAAACAATCACATGACGATAAGTGAAAAGTATTTTAACCATTAAAAAAAACTCCGTACGAAACTGTAAGCTGTGGGAGTTTAAAATGTCATATTTAATAAACATTGTTCATTGTTTAAAAACAGAATTTGATTTCGGAAAAAAAGTATCACTTTACAAAACATTTTTTTTAAAGTATGTACTCTCTCTTTTCTATTAAGAATCAAATAGATACAAACATACTACTCAATAACGTTTTTTTTCATCTCACCAATAGATGTCTCTAGTAAAATTCTAGTGATTCAAGTACAATGTTTAAAAATTAGTTCAAATATATAGTAATCCAAGAATTTGAGTCATATGGTTGTCAATCATGGATAGAATTGGTGAATGTTAAACGTGTGTAAAGTGATCACTTAAACCTGCCTATGACGGTCGTCAGCCCCGTAAATGCCCAGACTTCTATATTCTTCTTCATCTTTGATGAGGTATCAAAAATTAATATGAAAAATAACTCCTTTAATTGCAGATAATCCAGATTTGTGAACAAGTATTTCGACACACTCAAAATGTTGCACACTAATAATTAATGCACCAATTTGAAAAAAAATAAGGGTACCTACCACAGTATTTATTATTTTCTCCCTTCCCTTAAAGACTATTATTTTAATTCCAATAATCTCGTTAACCCTTTCAAATCGATATATTTATCTATTTGATAAATACATTTTTTATGACGTCTTTATTCATATTTTTTTGTGTCTGCCCACCTTTATTTAAGCCCGTAACTTCTTAATCAACCACGTCGAAAAAAAAGGAATGGGCAAATGATCAAGAGTTTATTGTATGAAAATTATACAATCGTTTATATTCTTAATTTTTTCTTTTTTTTTCGTGTGTATAAAGGATAGTATGTAGGTTAAAATGGATAAAAACAGTAAAATTGTATGTAAAAAGAACTCCACCGACATGACACACAAGGTGGCTTGGTGGGTCTCTGCAAAAGATATTTTAAATATGCTTGACATTATTCTTTAAATAAATGTACACAATTTGTGTAAATAAAAATAAAATAAATTGATACAAACATACTAATAATTAATGCACCAATTTGAAGACAAGAGTACATACCACAGTATTAATTATTTTATCCTCTTCCTTATAGACTATGATTTAATCTCGAAATGATCTCGTTAACCCTTTCAAATCGATATCTTTATCTATTTGATAAATACATTTTTTTAAAGACATCTTTATTCATATTTTTTGTGTCAGCCGACCTTTATTAAAGCCCGTAATTTCCAAATTAAGCACATCGACCATTTATCATTTCAGCTTTTATAATACCCGCGGTGGTCTGAATGTGTTATTTTATTGTCATTTTTTATTTAACAACATAACCTCCTTCAAAAAAATTAACAACTGTTAGGGCGTTTGTGTACTACACGGAATTTTACCGTCCGGCGCTTCAGTCAGCGTAATAAAACGATTATTTTTTATTTATTTATTTTTTATTTTTTATATTTATTATTTTTGACATCTCATCAAAGATGAAGAAGAATATGGAAGTCTGGGCATTTACGGGGCTGACCACCGTCATAGGCTGGTTTAAGTGATCACTTTACACACGTGTAACATTCACCAATTCTACCCATTATTGACAACCACACTACTCAAATTCTTGGAAGTTCTATATATATGAACCAATTTAGAAACCTTGAATCACTAGAACTTCACTAAAGACATCTATTGGTGAGATGTAAACAAGTATGATTTTGTGAACAAGTATTTGGACACACTCAAAATGTTGTTAATAAAACGATGATTGGCGTGGATTGGCTTGTGGTTTTGTCCATCTTTCTTCGAATCGGTGTGATTCTTCGAATCGAATTGTGAATCACGCTAAACAGTCGTAGTAGCTTTAATTTTTCAAAACCGGACTGCCGGACGGTAAAATTCCGTGTAGTGCACAAGCTCACTAAGACATTTGTGTTCTGGAAATATTGAACAAAGAAAGCATCTCGATTTTTTACAATCAAAGGTGTTCTGACTTTTTATTTTTACAATAAATATTGCCGATTTTACATTTTTATATCTCAACGTAGATGAAGAAGAATATGGAAGTCTGCTCAGGTCTAGAGTCGGAATAATCGGTAGGCATGCATGAGGAGATGCTTGAATATGGAAGAGGCGAAGATTGTTTGCAAATACTGATTTGTGTGGCGTACTATTTTCTTTGCCTACCCCAGCGGCTGGTCAGTTAATTCAGTTGTGATTTATCGAATTCTTCAATCATCTTCATCATCTTTATCATCTTCTTCAAACCCTCATCCGCACCACAATGATGCATAGGGCACTGCATCATATAAACGCAGTGTTATCTTGAAGGCAACATGAAGAAGGCAACATGAAGGCAAGGTAATCAGCTCTCTGCCTCAGGTACCAGTCCAGGGTAATATTTAATAGTTTTGTTTTATTTGACTCCCTTTGGGAATCGAACCCGGGACTCCTGACCTGACCACTTTTAAGTATTCGACAGAACTTATAATCTTGAAATAGAATTTAAATATATGTAAATTAAACTAACTAACTAACCATCACGCTGCATCTCCACACTAGTCAGTCTTTGTAAACAATCTTCGCCTCTTCAACATTCACGCATATCCTCATACATACCCGCCAATTATTCCCACTCTTGACTTGAACAATTTCAAGTAAGTATTTAAATACACATTTCTTGAGACATTTGAGTGTATCCAAATACTTGTTCACAAATCTGGATTATCTCCAACTATAGGAGTTTTTTCATATTATAACACCTCAACAAAGATGAAGAAGAATATGGAAGTCTTGGCGTTTACGGAGCTTTTGAGTAGTGTGGTCGTCAATCATGGTTAGAATTGATAAATATCACACGTGTGTAAAGCGATCACATAAACCAACCTATGACGGTCGTCAGCCCCGTAAATGCTCAGACTTGCATATTCTTCTTCGTTGAGATGTTATAAAATAATACATTTCTTAGCATTATTTTGTCACACCCGTCAAAATTTTAACGCGGAATTTTCCTTTGAAAGTTACATTGAATATTTAAACGTCAAGTAGACATAAATGCTTTTCAATATATCTTGTGAAAAAACCCAACAAAACAGACCCCATCACTTTTATTAGCTGTTGGTATAAGATCACTTCATCATAGACGCCACATCATCATTGATTATTCGATTCTATTGTCGCGTGACGTCACTGGGACGTCACGCCTCTCGGCCGATTAACGGCGTACCTTTGTATTTTGTGTATTGGGTAGTCAGGGTTGCCGAAATGCGTTAAAACGGTACAAATTAATTTCATTAATTGATTCCGCAGTCACTTTGTGGTAAAATCTATCCATTTTTTTTATCAGATATCTATAGGACTTCGAATTCTTGGAAGTTCTATATATATCTGATCCAATTTTGAAACATTGTAAACGAATCACTAGAATTTTCACTAGTGACATCTATCAATAATTACTATGCAAGTTTAACGTGGTAAATAATATTTATTGTGACACGTATTTCGATGCATTCCGCAACATTTTCAAACACCGTATTTGAAACTAAGTCTAAATTTTACAGTTGTATCCGTCAGGCGTTGAAGGTTGAAAACGGGTAGGAGGTTTTTTTTATTTTGTTTTTATTTTTTATAATTTGCAACATATACAATAGCAGGTAAGGCTTTAGTCATTATCATATTGTTCTCTCTCTTTCTCTAACCCTTATCAGCACCTAATGGTGCATAGGGCACTGCATCGTATTGACGCAATTTTATCTTGATTGTTCATTATATGAAGGTAAGGTAATCACTTCTGTGCTTCAAGTACCAGTCCAGAGTAATATTAAATAAATATTAGAGTGTGAATTCATTAATATTTATTCTTACCCCCCCTAGGAATCGAATCTGGGACCTCTAGCACGGTAGCTAAACACGCTGACCATTACACCACGGAAGCGGACCCATATTGTTACTTATGGGTTTATTATAATTTTTTATTACACCTTTAATATTCGTTCTTTAGATTTTGTAATTGTAATTTTTTTTTATAATAATATTAATATTTTGGATAATCTATGTAGCTTTTCGTAAAATACTACCTGAAGGGCGCTTTCACAGACGTGAATTATGATACATATGTGCTAATGATAGATAAAAAAAAATAACAGCTACTTTCACTTAATTTTTATGAATAATAATATTAAAATATATAAAAAAGTAAAATGAAAGCCTCAAACGTAGGTTTGCCATGTATGTACATATGTATTAATTATTGAATAAATCTAATTGATATAATAACTTGACTCTGGCTAGAACACTCTAGAAGATTGAAATCAGGTGTGGATTATTTTTGACGCTTACTGAAAGATTTATATAGTATCTTAGTGATAGTTTTTCCCGAATGAAGTAAAATTGGCAGCCCTGTTAGTGAGACCTATCAATTTTCATCCCCAGCGCAGTTGAATGATTAGGTATTGGGGTCTGGAGGCAGTCAATAGCCATAGAATACAGCGCTTTTGGAAACGACAAAGGAGGATGTGAACAAATCTGTGTAACAACATACAAAATGCCTTTTAAATATGTGCCTAAATTACCCCTGTTTACGCATGTCCGCCGAGCATTACCCACAAGCTTACCATGTATACGAGGAACAGAAGTAATGTCTCGATTTTTTCATGAATTAATATTATCAATTAATTTTATAAATTGAAATCTTAGATTATAATCACCTTGATAAATCAGTTTTTGTTAAATATTTATTAAATACAAAAATATAAATATTTTTGGCATTTTATCACAGATAAAGAAGAATATGGATGTCTGGGCTTTTGACCTGTCTTTAGGTTTGTTAAGTGATCACTTTATATACGTGTAATAGTCACAGTTTAGTTAACAAAGCATTCTTCTTATTTTTCTTATTAGATGGAAGTTCTGTTTTTTCAAGAAAGTGACTTCTCCTGTGATGTTGAACGTGGAGGCAGTCACGGACGTGTATGGTTGTTCTACGCGGAATCAGTCCTTTACACTCAGAACTTTATAGCACTAAAATGTGACAGCTGGAAATCTTTCAAATCGGGTGCTTGTGCTGGTAACGATGAAGCTTTGATGGGACATGGAGCTTCGTCCGTTGATTCTGGAACCTATTATCTCAAGAACAAAGGATCGTCCTTGTACGGGATGAGAGCTGCAGAAATAGTACCATAAAAATTCTTAATATCGACAATATTAAACAATAATTTTTCTTCAAAATGCAAAAACAACACTTTCTGCCCTGTAGCGGGTAAATATTAAGTTAAAAATATGCTTCTTTTGCTGGGATATAGTTCATTTTTAGCATTCCGAAAACATTGGCAACTGAAAATTGACGATTTTTGATTTATGACGTTCTTGAAAGGAGTGAGCGATATGTCATGATAAGTCGCACACAAGTTGCATATATTTTGATTTTGCTGCCGATCTTCATGTCAGGGTATTTTCGTGTACAATTTTTAAGGTATCGTGACATGACTGCCTTATAACTGCACATATCTCATACAAAATATGTTACTTTATTTGCTATACATTTTATTCCAAGGCCCGAACTTCTCGTCGCATGTATAGCGCGCCAACCCTCTATGTCGTAAGTGTACCCGACTTTTATATGTTATAATTAGTGGCAATTGTGGCGAATGAGACTCCATGATGATCCGTGACTAACTCGCGCCCGTCGCGTAGCAGGACTTGTATACCACCGGGACAAAAAAAATCCCACTAAATCACAGAAGAGCGGAAACTGCTTTGTTGCCGATCGCTTTATCTTCATAAGATTGGAGGTCTTAATTTAGACGACTTACACAAATTCAGCGCTGAGGGAATTATAAGTAGAGATGTGAAAGTTTTCATCCAGTAAAACACAACTTACCCCTACGAAACATATCTGTTTTTTGACATCTCAACATGGATGAAGAAGAATATGGAAGTCTGGACATTTACGGGGCTCACGGCCGTTACAGGCTGGTTTAAGTGATCACTTTACACACGTGTAACATTCACCAATTCTTCCTATGAGTGACAACCACACTACTCGAATTCTTGGAGGTTTTATATATATATATATATATATATATATATATATATATATATATATATACATATATATATATATATATGTATATATATATATATATATATATATATATATATATATATATATATATATATATATATATATATATATATATATATATATATATATTTATATATATATATATATATATATATGTATATATATATATATATATATATATATATATATAAATATACATATATATACATTTATGTATATGTACACGTATTACTAGAATTTCTCCTAGTGACATCTATCAAGAATCACTGAATGAATGAAAAATACAGTGATTCTTGTACAAGGTTTCGAAATTTCATAATATATAAGTACAGAACATAATATATTACCTTTAGTATAGAACTTCGAAGAATTTGAACAGTGTGGTTGTCAATCATGGGTAGAATGGTCGAATTGGCAGATATGTAAAGTGATAACTAAACCAGCTTATGACAAGTCATAAGCCTTGTAAATACCTAAAATAATTAATAAATTTTCGAAAATTTTAAACTTCAGATAACTATGTAATACATAAGAAGCCGAGATATTAGATATTATCAACTGCTAAAAAAAAATCTATTATCTACCTGAAATATTTATTTTGTAGGATGTAGGACCTCACTTGGTGCCATTCGCTGTGACAGTAATGTGCGGAACTAATTTCTTGGCACCTTTGCCAGGTGCCACGATAACTTCATTACAAAACCATTAGCTGCGAGAGAAGAATGGTGCGACAGATGCTATGGGCGTGGTTATGTATAAATTCACGTCTTCTTCTAACCCTCATCCGCACTGGATGGTGCCTAGGGCACTGCATCATATAAACGCAGTCATCTTGATCGTTAACACATGAAGGAAAGGTGATCGTCTAGGGTAATATTGAATAAATATTACAGTGAAAAATCATTTTTATTTTTTTGACCCCTCTGGGAATCAAACCTGAGACCTCCAGAATGGTTGTCAAACGAGCTGACAATTACACTACAGAGGCGGACATAATAATATATACCATGTTTAACATCCACGGTAGCTAAACATGCTTACCATTACACATAAATATATTTATATATATATATATATATATATATATATATATATATATATATATATATATATATATATATATATATATATATAAATAAATACAGGTTTAAACATCTGTTGCACATTAAAAAGTTTAACAAGTGGCTTTATATTTAATTTTAATACATTTTATTTTATTCTTAAACTTTAAAAACGATCTCCTGAAAAATTGAGTTTTTATTTTATTTGTGACGTTGTTGAAAGGAGTGAGCAACATGTCAAGGTGGATCTTTTTTTCACAATAAAAGCGTTCAATTCAAATTGCTTCGTGTTGATTTTTAATGTCAGTTTTACAAAAACTAACTTCAACTAAGAACCCTTTTTTTAGAATCTCGACATTAAATATTTTTTCCTCAAAAAATTGGTGATTTTTATCTCTCCTAATTCGTTTGATTTGAAATATCCATGTGAAAATCCATTTACGTATTTTTGTCACGCACGTCAATAAAAACTGATGAAATAAAAACGATTTTTTTTGTTCGTTTTGTAAACGGTTGGACGAAACTATTTAATTTTAAAACTTATTTTTTGCCATCGGTTACGTAATAAATCGGCGGTACTTTTCCGCTAGTTTTTGACGAATTGATTTATTCATTTACCTAAGCCGTAAAATGTTTTGTGATCATTGGTGCTAAAGCCAAGGCGAAGGTATTCGCTATATTTAGCAAAGATTATTTTTCAACATATCATGAAGAAAAATGTGAATGAATATTTGACAGGCTAGTTTAAATGGTATTTAAAAATAAAAAAAATCTTGCTCATTTTTTTTAACATTTATAATATTCACTATTCTATCCATGAGTGTACATCAGTACTCTATTATTTTCATAGATTTTTTATGAAATTTTTGACCAATCTAATTTGTATACTAGTATTTTGACACATTTAAGATATTGGGGATACCTAGATTAGTTTATTTTATACTTATTATATATATAAATAAAATACACAACAGATTTTATTCAAATCTCGCAAATCTACCACCAGATGTCGCGCATGCGTCGCACTGAATAAAACAAGAGACGTCAGATGAAAAAATATTGTATTAGGTGAAGTGTCATATTATATGTGAATTATACATGATTATTATAGAATAAACTTTTACCGTCGTTTCTTTAATTACAAAGCAACACATTGTTTATTTTATGATTTTAAACCCACTTTATTACAAAGGAAAACATTACCACGGTATATATATATATATATATATATATATATATATATATATATATATATATATATATATATATATATATATATATGTCTATATATACATATATATATATATATATATATATATATATATATATATATATATATATATATATATATATATATATATATATATATATATATATATTTATATATATATATATATATATATATATATATATTTATATATATATATATATATTTATATATATATATATATATATATATATATATATATATATATATATATATATATATATATATATATATATATATATATATATATATATATATATATTTATATATATATATTTAGAATAAAATCATGTCTATGACGGAACGTAAGCCCTGTAAACACCCAGGCTGTCAAAGTCTTCTTTACCTATGATGATATGTCAAAATGTAAAAAAAAAAACTTCTAAGTGGAGAAACCCAGATTTGCGAACAAAGATTTGAAAACACTTAATATCTTGTTAACAAAGAAGTGTCAAAAACCCATTCAATACATCGAATATTACCCACCACCAATAGGACGTATTATTTCAGGACAATGCGAGGTTTGTATCGAAGTTCTGACAAGGAATACCAAAGCCAGTGATAAAGCACGGGTGGCCAACCCGCGGTGCATGCGGCCCGCGACCATGCATGAAGAATATATCGCTCACTCCTTCCAAGAACGTCATAAATCAAAGAACTTGATTGTTCAGTAGAACGTTTTTAAAGTTTAAAAATATAATACAATGTAATAAAAATAAATATCAAGCCACTTATTGAACTTTTTACTGTGCAACAGATCTTTTTAGGTAAAACGTGAAGGTTTTTTCATCATTTGAAAAATATTTAGCATTTTTTTTAATTATTAAACTACACTTTTTATTCAAAATGCAAAAACAACACTTTCTGCCCTGTAACGGGTAAATATTAGGTTTAAAATATGCCGCTTTTTCTGGGATACGGTACAATTTCTGGGCATACCGAAAACACGCCCACTGAAAATTGACGATTTTTGATTTAAAGGAGTGAGCGATATTTTTAAACCAGTGATATTTTTGTGAAATACGGTTTGACGCAGCAACAAAGCCCTCAAGTATGCTATGAGCCAAGTCATGCATGTTGTTATAAAAACAGTGAACAATATCCGTTCGTACGCTCTTCAGCATTGCCAATTTAACGCAATCTCAAAAATCTCAAAAAACCAGTTAAAGTGTGTAACTTCAGCTATTGAAATAGATTTAGAAAAAATAAGTTAGCGAAGAAGAACTCAAATCTCAAACTGAGTGGTCATTTCGCTCACTCCTTTCAAGAACGTCATAACTCAAAAATCGAGAATTTTCAGTTGTGCATGTTTTCGGAATCCCCAAAAAATGTACTATATCCCAGCAAAAGAGGCATATTTTTAAATAAATATTCCCCGCCATTGGGCAGAAAGTGTTGTTTTTGCATTTTGAAGAAAAGGTATTGTTTATTATTTTTTTTAAATAAACTTAATATTTTTCAAATGGAGAAAAAACCTGCAGGTTTTACCGAAAAACATCGCTTGCACCGTAAAAAGTTTAATAAGTGGCTTGGTATTTATTTTAATACATTGTATTATATTTTTAAACTTTAAAAACGTTCTCCTGAAAAATCAAGTTTTTGATTTATTAATTATTCAATAAATCACGCCCGTAACTGTCATAGGTCGGGATAGCAGGTTATAAGTGGTAGGTAAAATTCATCAAAATAGGATACAATCCGAAAAGATTGCAAGAATTACAAGAGTCGCAGTATATACATATATATATATATATATATATATATATATATATATATATATATATATATATATAAATAAATAAATATATGTGTGTATATATATATATATATATATATATATATGTATATATATATATATATAAATATATATATATATATATAAATATATATATATATATATATATATATATATATATATATATATATATATATATATATATATATATATATATATATATATATATATATATATATATATATATATATAT